>NC_142600.1:59416232-59529817 GCF_041222555.1 Hakea prostrata
TGAAGAGGAAGACTCGATGTTGATTTGAGTATCAACTACTGCCATATACGGTCATCTCTGTATTCTTATTCTTCCCTGTTTATCTGTAATCTCTCAAGCTATAGTAGATTGGACTCTATCCAGAGTCCCGGAGACGTAGGCTCGCAAGAGCCGAACTCCGTCATCAAACGCCTGTGTTTCTCTTGTCTTCTTGCTTCTGATTTCTAGGTAAATCACACGACCGATTGGCTTGTTAGGTTAGGGTTTATAGGTTACGTTTCTTTCTTGATTCAATTGATAATTCATATGAGTTAATCACCTAATGCGAACATGAGTTAAGACCTGGGAACATCTAGGAGTACAATGGAGGATATCGTTCTTATAGAAAATAGACATGTATCTTGGTTGTTCTCTTTTTCTCCAAGGGAGGGTAACAATTGTGTTGGTTCCCTTGTTAGGATGGTTCTCCTTGTAGAGTAGGAACGCCTGATCTACTTCCTCACCTTAAATTTCAATGTTATGTAACTTGATTTATTGTGTTTCAGGTATTTACCCTCTTGACATCAGATTAATTATATGTACTGACGTAACTGCTTATAATGGATTAAGATTTCTGCCCCCAATCTGACTGTGCCCCCATAATGCCCCATGTGGGGTCCACATTCTGTCAGGTCTGCTGGTATCAAGTCAGGTAGAGTGAACCCCACTATTATGTGAGTGTAGGGGCCCAACGGCCGGGTCACTTGGGAATAAAGGATCTCGATGCCCTTACAATAGAGATCTAATCTACAAAAAATACAGTCCGTTGACCTTGTTGGTTACTTTTCAAATAATATTTTGCCATATGACCCCCTTTAAATGGGCAATAAAACCATTTTACTCTTAGGCACTTAATACGCAATTGGGGCTGTCAATCATCCTGCAGAGCCCAACTTAGAAAAAAAAAGAAAAAGAATTACACATTTAGAATTTCCCATCTCCAGCAAGCAACATCTCTCAACTCTCTTCCTTTTTTATTTTCCTTCTGCAATCCGAAAAGCTCTAGAGAATCAGTCAACTTGATCCCACTCGTGCTGGTTCTATTGAATGCATGGAGCTTTCCTTCAGAAATCGAATCAGGGTAATTGAATGTTGCAATCACATTGGTTTTGTTTATCCAAAAAAAAAAAAAAAAAAAAAAAAAAAAAAATCAAATCAATTTTGCGTGGGTATCTCAAAGCGGCTTACATTGTCAATGCCTGTTTGAGGTGGGGTTGGGGATGAAAGGTACCACATGTCCACAACTTAGTTTTATGAGAACTTTAAAGTATGTGTATGTGGTGACTACCATGCGAATAGGGTTCCCCCACGATATCGGGTTTATTCCTTCCTGAGTTAGGGCTTTTTCCTATGGTGCTGGACCAACAACCTCACCGGATTCTCACAGTTGAGTGTTGTTGTTTGTTTCCCCCGTAATAGTTTAGATTTCCCATCCATTTTGGGGTATTCCCTACCGTGAGGGGTTTTTCCTTTTTCTCTATCTCCCATCCCCATCTTCCCCTCTTTGGTTAAATCTTTGCATTTTCTATGATCTTCTCCTCTTTCTCTTGTTTCTCCGATGGTTTTCTCTTGATAACTGACGGGATTTTATGTTTTCCACTTCTATTTTTTCGTAGTTGCTACTATTAACTTCCGTAGGAATTTTTCTCTCCTCTTCTACTTCTCCCTTTCCCATAATTTCACTTCTATTTTTTCTTAGAAATTCATTCAACTGTTTTTTTATTTTAGGTATTTTCAAACATTTCTTAGTGGCAGGCTGCTTTAATCGTAGAAGTTTTCATCTCTTTTTTCTCTTCTTCCCTTCCCCAAATTATGGCTATGTATGTTAATCATCTGAATCACATTTGAGTTTATTGTGCTCTTATATTTTCCCTTTTTTATCACTATTCTCCTCCCCTATTTTCTCTGTGTTAGCTTTCAACATCGATTCAGGTTGTATAATTTTACTCTCTGGTTTGTGTATTATCATGTGTATATATATGGTCAATTTTTTTCTCTCATTAACCATTACTCTTTGTCCTCTTCAGTAACCCTCTTCTCCACCTTGAATATCCTCTGTTTTCTCTTACACTTTTGCTATATATTTTGTGTTGTGTGGTTGTTTTCTTAGGTTCTCAGCATGGCTTCTTCATCCACCATACACACGGATGGTCCTCCACATCTTTTGGTCTCTAGCGAACACTTGAGCACTCCTGACATTACAATCTCTGCATATGCTCCAACATTTGAACCTCACAATCTGCCAACTGAAATTGATTGGTCACTAGTGCTACTGGGGAAAATCTTCACCACAAAAAGATTCATTGCTCTGACAGTCACACATACTCTAGCATTAGCATGGAATCTTCATAGAGAGCTTGAAGTGTACCAAATTGGGAACCATCTTTTTCTGATATAGATGTTGTCTCTTGATGAAATTGTCACTGTTCTCAAATTTGGTTTGTGGCTCATCAAAAACCATCTAATTGCTATGAGGGTTTGGGATTCGGATGTACCTATGGACCAAATTGAATTCAAGGACTTTGACATATGGGTGCAGGCTTCCTGGTATTCCGTCTTCTCTCCTCACTCTAGAAATGGCTTCTCTTATAGGCAATAAATTGGGTATATTCAGGAAAGCTAAGGTGCCAATGTGTCTTAGAGACTTGGGCAAACCATTGGCAATCAGAATTACAAAAGATATATCCACCCCTTTTTCAGCCTGGACTATGGTTACATCGTCCTGGTATAGGTTCACTTTGGATCAATCTTTCATATATCAAGCTGCCCGAACTTTGCTTTTTGTGTGGAACCCTTGGGCATGACACCAGAGGATGCCATAGCAGGGACCTCATGGAACGGAATGACCTACCTAGATACAGAGAGGATGGACACAACATTGTGGATGCTATCTGTGATGCTTGTTTTGGGGATTGGATTCACACAGGAACGGGATATCAACGCCCATGTCTCTCTTTTCTACAAGCTCTGCTAGCAAAATGTTTGCTTATCGAAAACAATTCATTGCTTCCTCAAGTGCCAACAATAGAACCTAGTGTGTTACCTCCATCTTTGTTCATCCTCATCATGGAATTGGTCTCACCGGAAATCCTGAAATTGCTAGTCACCCCTCCTCTGATCAGTAGAGCTGCAGCAGCTGCAAATATTCTTACTATGGAGAGCAGCCCTAATTCCAATGTGCAAGTTTAACACGTGTTATGCCTCGTCTATTAGCATCACATCTGAATTTATCTCCTATTGCACAGGGTTCATTCATAAATGTATCAGGTTTGTCATGTACTCTCCCTCCTCATATTAGTATTGGACAAAGGGAGGAGCCCAACTCACTTACCTGCTCAGCAAACATTACACCTCCAAATCAGGGCTCATCCATAAACCCATCAGAGACTGAGGACCACCCATCACACCCTCTCAACCTTGTGAACTTGACTTTAAATGGGTCACAATTGCCACTGGGTCCTGTTATGAATAACACCATTATTGTTGATTCACACATTAGCATTCTTGAATATTCGGGTGAGACACAAGATGTCTCTCTATCCAGACCCATCACATATGAGTCTGAATATAATGTTGTTACAACCACTTCACACATGCACTCTAGTATTTAGGTAGTCACACCCAAGGATCATATTCTTGCTATTTCTCAATCACAAGCCTTATCTAGATCAACTCCCATCATCATTACTACAGTGGACCCCTCTGTTAATCCTTCTAATGTATCCACTGTGATCATTGAGGAAATACCTACTGTGGAGAACCCCCTCTTACATGGCATTTCTCCCCATAAGAGGAAACCCTCATCCCCTTGTCAGATTACCATGAAATTAAAAAAATGAAGCTGGATGATGAAAACTCAGACATTGACCAACACCCTATTCATATTCGGATGATGGGAAATGACATTAATGCCCTTACTAGAAAAATTGGTGCATACTCACATAAGAGATTCAAATCAGTCATGCGAGCTAGAGGTATGCCAAGAGGTATGTTTCTTCTTCAACTGAAAGGGTGAGGTAGGCTGCCTTGATTCAACCCCCATGGGAGTCATGAGCATATTATGTTGGAATTGTCAAGGGTGTGGCCAACCTTTGACAAAATCTTTTCTACAAAACTTATGTTTAAAAACAAGGCCAACCATGGTACTTTTATTGGAAACTAAACAAATGGAAGCGGAAATAAGATCTCTTGCAAGATATTTAGGTTTTGTGGATTATTACTATCTTGATGCTATTGGCAGATTTGGAGGTACAACAATTTTCTGGAATGACGGTAATGTTAACATTTCTTTTCATTATGCATCTACACACTTTGTTGATATGAATATACATGTGAATAATTATGTGACTGACTTTAGAATGACTTTGTTTTATGGTCACCCCTAAGTTAAATGTAGACATTTGATTTGGAATGAATTCACTCACCTAGGTGCCAATAACAACTCACCATGGATTGTATTAGGAGATTTTAATGAAATCCTTAGCAACACTGAAAAATTAGGTGGTCGACCCAAACCTCAAGGTCAAATGGACTGATTTAGAGGTGCTCTAAACAATTGCCACTTACATGAGATTAAATGCACTAGAAATAAAATTTCATGGTCTAACAAAAAGCAGGGAGTTGATCTAATAAAGGAATGTCTTGACCAAATTTTCATCAACATGGAGTTCTTTCAGCTTGTTGGGAACATTCATGGATATTGACATGCCATGATTTGATTTGATCATACCTCTATCAAGGCAACCCTAGAACCTCGTAGAAAGAGACCGGTCCGATTCCGCTATGAAATAAAATGGGAGGACCATCCTGATTTGCAAGGGCAAATTCAATCAAGTTGGTTCAACTCTAGATTTGGGGCTCCTGCATATCAACTTCAATAAAAAATTTAAAATTGTACCCGATCTCTAAAACATTGGAGCAAACGAACCTACCAGGATGCATCCAAAGAAATAGATAGGCTGACCTACTTTCTTGAACAATGCCAACTACAACCTCCACCATTGAAATAGCTCAAAAAGAGACAAACATTCAAAAAACAACTTGAGAGCCAACTCATTGCGGAGGAAAAACATTGGTATCAAAGATCCCAAATCCAAAGGATCAAGGAATGGGATAGGAATACCAAGTTTTTTCATGCATCAACAGCCCACAAGAGGCAGAAAAACTCAATCCACAAACTAAAATCTAGTAGTGGAATCTGGCTTCATGAAACTGATCAGATTAGAAATGAAATCCAATCTCACTTCACTTCACTTTTCTCTTCCTCTTCTCCCACACCGCCTCAGGAATTCCTAATCAATACTCCTGTTCTCATTAATGACACCGCAAATACCACCCTATGTCAACCCTTCACTTTTGAAGAGATTAAAAATGCTCTCTTCCAAATGAAGGGTGATAAGGCACCTAGATTTGATGGGTTACCTGCCAGATTTTTTCAAAAATATTGGGTTACGGTTGGTTAGGACTTAATCAGAGGCATTCAACATTTCTTCTCTGGAGGCTACATGCTCAGAAGTCTAAATAAAACCATCATCACCTTGATTCTTGAAAAAAAAATCCACAAGAGGTCTCACATCTTTGACCTATTTTTTGCTTATGCACAATACCATACAAGATTATTGCGAAGTGCTTGACTAATCGTCTTAAACCCATTTTAGGGTCCATCATTAATCAAACTCAAAGCGCTTTTGTACTGGGCTGTGCAATCTTTGATAACGTATACCTAGCTCATGAATACCTTCATTCATTAAGAAATCTCAATCAAGATCTGGGTATATGGCTATCAAGTTGAATTTGTGCAAAGCCTATGATAAACTTGAGTGGTCATTTATTAAGCATACCATGGAAAATTTTGGATTTGTTGATCAATGGATACAATGGGTCATGTAATGCATAACCACAATGGAATATCAAATCAAAGTTAATGGAGATCTGAATCAATTTATCACCCCCCAATGGGAAACTCGTTGGAGATGCCCCCTTAGTCCATATATTTTCATTCTATGTGAGAAAACTTTCACCAAAGACTTATATCCAATCAAAGAATTCCTCGTCTTTTGGGTATTATGTTAGCTCCCTAGGCTCCAATGATCAATCATCTCTTCTTTACTGATGATAGCATGCTATTCTCCCTAGCCTCAATTGAAAATGCGTCATTAATCAATGTACTTATCCAGGATTATGAACTAGTTTCTAGCCTACACATCAATCCTTCAAAATCAGCTGTAGTTTTCAATCATAGAACCCCCTCAAGATCTTTGCACTTAGATCATCTCCACTCTGGATATTTTTGAAGCTCCATCCCATGGCATTTATCTTAGATTACCCTCCTCAGTTGGGAGATACACAAACTTTTGCTTTCATCACTGATAGGTTAAGAAGAAAGCTTTTCGGCTGGTGTGAAAAACTCATTTCCTCGGCCGGTAAAGAGGTTCTTATCAAAGTAGTGGCATGTATGCTTCCAATCTAAGCTATGTCATGCTTTCAACTTCCCAATGAGATATGCAAAAAAATTGAGCAATTGATCTACACCTTTTGGTGGAAAAAGAATAAAGGCTAGGGTATTCATTTGGTTAGATGGGAAACCCTATGCATGAGGAAACATGAATGGGGTTTGGGATTTCGTGATGTTCAATTTTTTAATAAAGCTTTATTAGTAAAACAGAGTTAGCATTTACTCACTAACCCTGACTGTTTATGGGCCCAAGAAATTTCTGCAAAATACCTTCGTCATAAATCCATCCTTGAAGTCGAATGTCCTAGGAACTGCTCATGGGGATGGCAAAGCATTTTAGCAAGTAGAGAGATTTTAATCCATGGTATTCTCAAGCAAATGGGCAATGGCTCTGATACACTCATTTATAAGGATCCATGGTTTCCCAACTCCCCTATCCATAAAATCATTTCCACCCCATTTGCAAATGGTCCAACAAAAGTCAATAAATTAATTGACTGTCAATCTTTGCAATGGAACTTTCCTCTCCTCCTTTTCCTCTTTTACAACGATGAAGTGAACCAAATAAAAACTTTACCTATCCTTTCCTTTAACACACCTGACAAGTGGATTTGGAATCAATCTTTAAATGGGACATTTAGTATTAAGTTTGCTTAATTTCTATGCCTCTCTTTTACTGATTATCACGGACAACATTGCATTATCATCCTCAATAGCTTCTTATTGGAAACAAATATGGAACATCCCCACTCTTCCAAAAATAAAACATTTCATCTGGAAAGCATCTCATGAAGCTAAATCGGTGTGTGATACTTTATTTCATAAATATAGCTCTCCATCCCCAATGTGCCTTGTATGCGCTTCTTCTAATGAAATTATTTGTCATGCTTTATTCTTATATCCTTATGCAAAAGAATGTTGGCGCCTGTCCCTCTTAGAATTGATAAGGACGATTTTCATGGTTCTTCTATGATGGATTGGTTCAATTTTATTTACATCAATTTTCATGCTTACAAGGTGCTACGTATCATAAATGTTCTTTGGACCACCTTGTCTTGGTGTATTTTGAGTACTAGAAAAAAAAAAAAATCTTTTTGATGGTAAAGACATTTCAATTCTACATATTATGAATTGGTTCTCCTCTCAGGTTAATGAAATTGGTGAATGTCAACACAATATTGTTTCTTCTACACCAAGAAACTTTTATTTCAAAACAACAATCGGCCTAATGATTTATCTTTTCTTGATATACATTAGTTTATACTGATGGGGCTTGGAACAAAACTACTAACCAGGGAGGTCGTGGAGCTATCTTATGGGATTTGGTTGGATGCTTTTAAGCTGCCCAAGCCAAGTTTTCCCAAAGTCATCAGCCATTCTGTGGAGGGTGAAGCTATTAGAGATAAACTTTATTTATTAGGGGATACCCTAGCCGCCACTTCATCTCAAGCTTATGCGGCTAGGGTTGCTTCCAAGAGTCCCATTGCTGTTAGAAGTCCCACAACTGATCAAACACCAGTTACTACATTCAAGGCTTCCAAGAGTTCCACTGCTGTTAGAAGTCCCACAGCAGATCAAACACTGGTTACTACATTCAAGAAGAACTCTACAATTGGTATTGATCACAAAGACTCTAGTCAACCCAAAGAAGAGTTTGATACTAATTGGTACAAAACCTTAGTCAATATTTTATATAATCTAAAACACCTACCTTTGTCACATCCCGCCCCTAAATCCAAAAGGGGGTACCCTATTTGGATTACCCGGGGAGTGAATCACGGTCCCGCCGATCAAGTTTAGGAACGATCATAGCCACTTAGCACAATAATATAATCAAAAGCAAGAATAATTCCTTGTATTCAAATAATTTAATAATAAAAGTCTAGAAAAGATCTTAGAAGGTTTCACAAATAATATCAGAGTGTGGAAATGATACAAATAGGACAAATAGTCAAAGTGTGAAAAGGAGGGAGGAAACCCATCCTATAATAATAGCGGAAGGTAGATCGACTAAAATTAAAGGTTACAACTGGTTCCCAACATGACAAGAGAACAGACTAAACTACGGTCCAACAAATTAACTAAAAGGTTAAAAAGAAAATGGGACAATATCCCAACACTAGCCCACAAGTGCAAAGGCCAAACTGCTCCAGATAAGTCCCAATCTCGGACTACTAGTCTTTATCAACTTGTACACTGTGACCAGTGGGGTACGGGTCATTTACTTGGTCTTCAGAGTGTTGACCATCATAGTCAACAGTGGTGGTACATGCAGTAGAGTCTAACAAAAATGTTGCAAAAAGGAGTGAGTTCAAAAGAACTCAGCAAGGTAGGTTATTCCACAATAACATAGATACATGATACAAAACATAGCATGATGCAATATGATATGAAACACTGATGCAATTATGATTCTAACTCTATGTATGCTAGTCTCTATGGTAGACATGCTTTAAGTCATAGCACCATACTTCTTTGGGTTGTCAGGCACTCCCCCTCAATCATACAAGATATCTTGGGTTTGCCAGGGGAATATCGGTAAAGTCATCTCAAAAACCGTGGTAAGGGGATCGGTCACCGCTCTCTCACATCACCATTTGATATAAGTATTGGTGCATGTCATAGAAAAGCCTAGCCCAATGCAACTCATCTACTCAGTCATATCAACTCAGATCCATATACGTCCATTCCTCACCCCCGGCGATCCTTTTCGGTATCCTTCACACTAGAGTCAGCGTAATCCTAGATTACGGACTCATCAACCCTATTGGTTATCCACAAATAGTAAACGGGAAGCTCTCACATCCTCTCACGGGTTGGTTACCGGTCTTGAGTGCCCGTGAGCCCAAGTCTAGCCATTTGCAACCCTATCAATAAATGGCCCCTTTCGGCTATCCGTAGCATGGTTTATGTCCCCTACCGGATTGGTTACCGGCCTTGAGCGCCCATCAAACCAAACACTACCATGGGTCGTTCGGTCTCAATGCCCTTCCGATTCGGGTCTAACACGACAAGGATAAACCTAGCCACCCAACTAGACAGTCCTATGTATGTCATCCAATAACCCGGGAGAGTGTCGATAGGCATCATTGGAGAACACCCCATACTATTCCCTCCGATGCCTAAGGACAGAAGTGTCAATAGGACACTCCCCAATCCCAAGTTATGCGTAGGCAATCACATATTCAAGTTCATCATCTTTCATGCATCCAATACATCTTATCATAAAAGTTAAATCATGATATTGAAATGAATCATCATAGACATAATTAAACAAGAATAGTAATGAAACATGACAAGAGTATAAAGATTTCAATACTAATGTTCTAACACATATATAACAGTCTTATAAAGATTAAAAGTAATCAAGAGATTATATTCATAAATAAGAACATAAATCATAAGTTGATGATCTATATGTTTATGGAGATAACCATCCTTACCTTGGGTTGAATTGATGATGAATTGAGAATACCAAGAAATAGTCCAAAAGAATTGTTAAGACCTTAAACAAACATCAATAATAAGTTAGAGAAGAAATTGGGAAGATCGGATGCTAATTGGATCAAAACTGGCCAAGGTTGCTGTTAGCAAAAACTTTGGTCGATGGTATCGACCAAAATTCTCTTCGGGACAGAATAGTGGATTTTGGGGATGTTGGTCCGAAATAGGTCTTCCGGGGTTCGGATCGATCCGAAACTTGGAGGGATGATTCATAACAATGTAATAACACTACCTAGAAAGTATTATCACAATCCAATGGTCCAAATGAAAACCCCCAAATTGAGGTCCTATGTTCTAAAGACAAGAATCCTAGCATTCATGAGAAATTGATGGAATTAAAAGGGAAGCTAGAGAATTAGTTGGGGAATAGGTTAGGAACATGATTACAATCATTTGAAAGCCAGAGATTAGACTAATCATACTCCACATCTCATTTTAGTATAGAAATCAAGTTGTTAAGCAAGGAATCATAGCAAGAATGAAGGAAAAACAAGTATAAATGGGAAGAGACGTTCATGGCAAGGTGTTTGCAAGGTTGCAGCACCTTGGCCATGGTCTCATCAGTAAAAGAAGAAGGGAAGTGAGTAGAATAGAGAGCAAGAGAGAGAATCATACCTTGGAAGATGATAGTTGGAGAAAAGAGACAATGATTATTGTAGAAGATCATCACCCAAGCCTAAGAGGAGCCTTCCCACGTTCTCAAGTGTTGAAATGAGTAAAATATCGTTCTAGGTTCGAGGTTTCACTTAAATAGATGAAGGAATATCCAAAAAGCATATTTTTCTCGATTCTGGGTAACTTTGGTCGATGGTCCTTGGTCGATGGTATTGACCAAAAGGATCGACCAAAACAGGTAACATGTTTCAGCAGAAAATCCAGAAATAGTTCAGCAACTTTGAACAAGGATTAGGAGGGCTATACAAGGTCAAATTGAGTGAGGTTTTCTCCTACAAGTCAATAAAGAAGTCTAGTTTCCAGAAATACTTTTGGATCAAGCATGGGAGTTCATTAAGTCCACCAACTAAGCTCACCTTCTTCGATGTGCAAGCAGGATTTGGCAGACATAGTTCAGCAACTTCGGATAGGGATTTGGGGGGCTATATGGGGTCAAATTGAGTGGGGTTTTCTCCTATAAGTCCATCAAGAAGTCTAGTTTCAGGAAATATATTCGGATTGAGCACAGGAGTTCATTTGGTATTTCAACTAATTCACTCCTCTTCGGTGCGCAGATTCAAAACTAACACTGAGAATGCTCTCAAGTGAGGGGCATCATCGTCAATGTCCATGGGCTTGGGTTTCGACACCAAATCATCAACCAAAAGGGTCCACAAGTCTCTTTTTCCCCCATGGGTCTTTGGACCTACAAACATAACAGATTTCGGGCGAGGTCAAGGTTAGGATAAGGCCAGATATTATAGGTCTACCCTAAGGGAAAGGTCTGGCATGATTTCTTAAGGCTTTCAAAGGTAATAACACTGAAATCAAGGTCCAACTTTAAGGTCTAATATCAAACAAGTCTTTCTTCACCCAAAACAAATAGGGTGTCCTGGGCTAGGTTTGGGCTTGATGTCACAACCTTCATGTAAATCAAAATATTGTAACTCAAGAGTCCTAAAACCACAACTACATGAGTCGTAGAACACTGAGGAAGAAGGACTCTATTTCCATTTAAATCCTTGTACTAACACCTTGTGAATTTTATGTGAAATAATATTCTCTCTCTTACACGCACTCTCTCTCTATCTCTCCTCCTTCAACGTTTTTCTCTTCTTCTCTCTTTCTCTATTCAACTACCCTTTTCTAACTTGGCATCAGAGCATCAAGTTCTTTCTTCCCCCTTGGTTCACTTCCCTCCCTCAACAATTTGTTGACCATCAAGCTCACGGACAACAATTACTTACTATGGAGGTCACAACTTGTTCCTCTCTTAACGACTTATGACTTATTGTCTCTTGTGGATGGCTCCTCCATTTGTCCTCCTGCAATTATAGTCATTGAAGAAGACTCCATTCCTTATATGCAAACTCCTTCCTACAATTCATGGATTCGTCAGAACCAACTTCTCATGTGTTGGCTTATTGCCTCGCTCACAGAATTTGTTCATGCTCAAATTGTTGGATGTTCTACTGCAAGAGCAGTCAGGCTTCATCTTGAATCTACCTCTGCCACACCCTCTACAACAAAGATTATGCAACTTTGCCTTCAGTTACAAAACATGAAATGAGGTAATAGTACGATTCATTATTATCTTCTTTGTATTACCCATACTATCGATCAACTTGTGGTTGTCAGTAAGACTGTTTCAGATGATGATATTTGTCTTCATGTTCTCAATGGATTGGGTCCTAATTATTCGGCCTTTGTTACTTCTATTACAACTCGTGGCATCCCTGTCACTTTTGCTGAGTTAAAGGAATGTTACTCACTCAAGAAATTTGTCTTAAGGATGACTTAGCCTATGACTCCTCTTTACCTTTGGCTAATCTAGTTTAGACTGGCAATGCTCGCAATTTTCATCCTCCCTTTCGAGGTTGATCGCACCATAGTGGCAGAGTTTTTCGTGGGCATTCTTCTAGCTACCGTCCTCCACTTCTTGTCACTCCACCCTCTACTAGTGGTTACAAACAACATCAATCCTCTCTCATTACTTGCCAAATTTGTGATCATCATGGCCATAAAGCTCGTGATTGTTATCAACGCAACAATCATAATATTCAAGGTACAACCAATGCTCCCTCCTCTGAGCATGTTTCCGAAACTCTTTAGAGGATCTTAAACATACAACACTTGGTATCCTGATTCTGGAGCTACACATCATATCACCAAAGCCCTTGACAATCTTCAACTAGCTCAACCTTACACTGGTTCGGATCAGGTTTTGGTAGGTAACGGTACAGGCTTGCCAATCACTCTCACTGGTACTTTTTCTCTCCCTACATAGTAATCTCCTGTTTTCTCAATAAAGTTCTTCATGTTTCCTCCATTCAAAAGAACCTTTTATCTGTTTCCAAGTTTACTCGTGACAATAATGCCATCTTTGAGTTTCATCCTGACATGTTTTATATGAAGGGTTGAGTAACAAGGACTTGTCTTCTCCAGGGAACTGTTAGGAAATGGGTTTTACCAGATGCCCTTGGGCGACCTTTCTCCACAAACTTTCATTGGTGAACGCGCTTTTATCTACCAGTGGCACTCCAGACTTGGCTATCCTGCTTTTAAAATAGTCCATTGTCTTGTTTCTCAATTTAAATTACCTGTTACTTCTGAGAAAATTCATTTTTTGTGTGATGCTTGTCAAAAAGGAAAGAGTCATAAACTCCCCTTCTCCTTTTCTACTTCAGTTTCTAAAGCCCCTTTGGATTTGATTTATTCGGATGTGTGGGGACACTCTCCTATTGCTTCCATTGATGGTTAGTGATACTATGTTATTTATGTGGATGCCTTTAGTAAATACACTTGGTTGTATCCTATGCATTTGAAGTTTGAGGTTGTTGGGATTATTCAACGGTTTAAATTAATGGTTTAAAATTTATTTTCAAGCTGGATTAAACGATTTTAGAGTGATTGGGGTGGCGAACGCATTGCGCCTACCTCTCACTTCTTGTGGGATTGATCATCACCTCCCTTGTCCTCACACTCATGAGAAAAATGAGGTTGTCGAGCGCCGTCATCGCCATATTGTTGAAACTGGCCTTATCTTAATAGCTTATTCTTCTTTCCATAGAAAATTTTTGAACTATGCTTTTGAAACTGCAATATTTCTTATAAATAAGATTCCTACCCCTATTTTGGGTAATTTTTCACCCCACTACAAACTCTTCAACGTCCATCTAGACTATGCCTCCTTAAGAATTTTTGGTTTTGCATGCTATCCTTACCATCGCCCTTACAACAAACACAAGCTAGAGTTTCACTTTAGCATGCATGTCTTTCTTGGATACAGTCCTCGTCACCATGGCTATCGTTGCTTCAATCCTCAAACAAACTCTTAGTTTCCCGCCATGTTATTTTTGATGAAAAATAGTTTCCTTTTCACCATCAATCACCCACTGAGGTTACCCATCCATCTCAACCACCTTTACCCTCATTGCTTGAACTCCCTTCCCCTATTCCATCTCCTCCACCTAGGGGCCCACCACCCCGATCCCACCCCTATCCAATTCCCCTCCCCTTGAGCTCCACACCTCCCATCCCCAACTCACACCCGAATCTTCCCCTGGGCCCCACACCTCCACCTCCTCCTTATCCTCTTCTCCTTCTTTGGATCTCATTATTGATCTCCCTTATGATCCTCACCATCTATCTCCTTCCCCACCTCCTCCAACCTCTTCTCTTAACACTCATCCCATGGTAACTCGCTCCAAAGCCCACCATCCACCTAAAGCTATACATACATCTATCTCTAATGATATCCACCTTGAGCCTACCTCTTTCAGTATTGCCAACAAATACCCTCATTGATGAACGACTATGGATGATGAATTTAATGCCCTAATAAAGATTGGCACTTGGTCTCTTGTCCCTCCTCCTCCTTAGACAAATGTTATAGGTTGTGAGTGGGTGTTTCACATTAAAATGAAGGTTGATGGTTTTATTGAAAGATACAAAGCTTGCTTAGTGGCCAAAGTGTTCAATCAAGAAGAGGGTCTTGACTACAATGAAACTTTTAGCCCTGTTGTCAAACCCACTACTATTTGCCTGGTTCTATCTCTAGTTGTCTCCCACTTTTGGCTTGTTCACTAATTTGACATCCAAAATGCCATCCTCCATGGCTTTCTAAATAGAATAGTCTACATGAAACAACCACCAGAGTTTGCTGACACTCTTCATCCTGACTATGTTTGTCGACTTCACAGATCTCTTTATGGTCTCAAGCAGGCCCCTTGTGCTTGGTTTGATTGTCTTAGTTCCTTTCTACTGGAATTTAGTTTTGTTGGATCTAAAACTGCCACTTCTCTTTTCATTTATCATGGTATTTCTGATACACTTTTTACTTTAATTTATGTGGATGACATCATTGTTATTGGTAGTTCTGAAGTGTTACTATCAAAATTTATTACTGCTATTTCCTTTGTCTTTGCTATCAAAGATCTTGGTCCCTTACATTATTTTCTTGGAATGTCTGTATATTTATTCCTTAATGGTCTTCACCTTTGTCAAAAGCAATATATTACTGACCTTCTTCACAGGGCCAACATGAGTGATTGCAAGCTGTTACCAATCCTCTTTCTCCCTCTACCCAACTGAGTAAATTTTTGGGGAAGCTCAAGGTTGATCCTACATTGTACAGAAGTATTGTGGGGCCCCTAAAGTATGCTACTATGACTCGTCCTAACATACAGTTTACAATCAACAAAGTCTGTCAGTTTATGCAAAGTCCAACTCTTTGTCGTTGGTCTACTATCAAAAGGATTCTGCAGGACTTAAAGGGTACACTCTCTCATGGAATAGTCATCAACAAATCCTCTAATATGACTTTAACAACCTTCTCCGATGCTAATTGGGCTAGATGCCCTGATGATCGTAAGTCTACTTGTGGTTATGCTGTCTTCCTGGGGCCCAACATTGTCTCTTGGAGTTCTCGAAAACATGGTGCTCGCTCTAGTATAGAGTATGAATATCGAGCTATTGCTAATGCTATTGCTGAGTTCACTTGGCTACAATCTCTACTTCACCAGCTTCATATATTCCTAAGTACTACTCCTGTACTCTGGTGTGATAATATTGGTGCCACCTATCTCACTTTAAATCATGTCTTTCATGCTCATACCAAACATGTGGAGATTGACTTCCACTTGTTCATGATAAAGTTGCCAAAGGAGATCTTCATATTTGTTTCTTATCTACTAAGGATCAACTAGCTGACATCTTTACCAAGCTGCTATCTAGTCCACGTTTCAGCACCTTACTGGCCAACCTCAAGGGAGGTGAAAAACCTCAAGGTCACTTCACCTCCCTTGAGTTTGCAGGGGTGTATTAGGGATACCCTAGCGGCCACTTCATCTCAAGCTTATGCGACTAGGGTTGCTTCCAAGAGTTCCACCGCTGTTAGAAGTCCCACAACTAATCAAACACCAGTTACTACATTCAAGGCTTCTAAAAGTTCCACTGTTGTTAGAAGTCCCACAACTGATCAAACACTGGTTACTACATTTAAGAAGAACTCTACAATTGGTACTCACAAAGACTCTAGTCAAGCCAAAGAAGAATTTGATACTGATTGACAAAACCTTAGTCAATATTTTAGATAATCTAAAACACCTATCTTCATGTAAACCAAAACATTGTAACTCAAGAGTCCTAGAACTACAACTACAAGAGTCCTAGAACACTGAGGAAGAAGGACTCTATTTCTATATAAAGCCTTGTACTAACTCCTTGTAAATTTTATGTGAAATAATACTCTATCTCTTACACACACACACACACACTCTCTCTCTCTCTCTCCTCCTTCAACGTTTCTCTCTTCTTCTCTCTTTCTCTATTCAACTATCATTTTCTAACAATTTAGCTTTAATCTCTTATGTTGATAGAGTTATTTTATTCTTAGATTGTTAGTCTATTGTTTCTGTTTTAAATGGTAGTAATCAACCCATAACTGGGTGAGTATGAGTATTATTAGAGAAATTCAACAGCTTGTTGCAAATTTCTCTTTTCTTGATTTCAGGTTTATCAGCTGGTCTTCAAACTCTGAGCAAATCTGTTTGCCCTTTCTAGGTTTTGGTGGTTTGTCCCACCTCGTTTTCTGTGTGTAAATAATGACTCTTCCAAGTTTATTACCAGGGGTATGTTAATATAAGATCAGTAGTTGTTGGGTAAAAAAAAAAGTCCACAACTTTTATTGGTAGAAGATAAAGAAAATAAATATACATTACCTAACTGACGCCATAAAACTCAGCCTTTCATATTCTTTCTTTCCTGGGTTCTGAGTTCTGCTGGGTTACAGATTTAATGGTAGAAGAAGAAAATGGCACTTGTGGCGTATAGGGTAGGTAAGATATGTGGAGGGACGTGGTGGAACCCTTGTATTAAATAAGTAGCTCATGCTTCCTGCTGCTTGTTGGCAGCTCGATAAATCTAAGCCAATACTCTGTATTCTTCTCTGCTTGTTTTGGAAGGGCTGGTCCTCCCTCCCCCAACCTATTAGTAAAGAATGCTTCATCTCTAGCTTGGTTAAAAGGAGCGGCTGAAGAATCGCATGATTTCGATCTTTTCATCAATAACTAATACACACTCCAAGGAACTTAAGAATTAGATTTCAATCATCCATGGTGAACTTTTCTAACCTTTTTTTATTTTTTTGAAAGAACTTTTCTAACTTTTAAGATTCAGAAATATATGATTATATAGCTATAACATCAGTTTATTTTGGCAAATATGTATGTTGGGGTCTCCCTCTTTTTCTTTTTCTTTTTGGGTAGAAGTTGGCAGCTCTCTTAGGACTCAAATTTTATGCACATAGGATGGCACATGGGTAACTCAGTGTCTCGGACTCGAAATGAGATGAAATTTGTCACGTTGATCCAAAATGAGCTTCTGAGAAAGATTCGCTGCGTTGCGGTGACCAACATCGTTTTTTTGAGTTTTAGGATCGTGTTGAGGGCATTTTGGACATATTTATATTTTCAGTGGCATTTTTGTAATTTTGTACTTTTCGTTTTAAGGTTTATTGGCACTATAAAATCATGTTTTGTGCTTGTTTTGAAAGCAGCTTATATTATTTCTTCTTGTTAGACACTTTGAGAAACAAAGTTTTTTCCATTATTAATCTAATTTTCTGTTAGGCCTGATTCTTTATCATTTGGCATTAAGATTATTACAGCACCACCTCTTATGAATTATTTATTTGGTAAACACCCCATTTTCTTGGTTTTATATATTAATACATTCTATCAAAAAAAAAAAAAAAAAAATGTACTAATGGTCTTTTTATAGTCTTCGCGTGGTCTAGACCTAGAAGGTCCAGTCCAACTTACCAGTTGATTTCAACAGGTCTGTTCAAGTGATTCCGACAGCTTCTCCTTTTAGCCCTTCAGGGCTGATTTTAGTCAAAAATCTCAGCGAATGTCCATTTTATAGTGTTTGGAGGATAACTTTGAATTAAAATTTTGGTGTATAAGACAATAATGTTAGTAATGACTTACTTGTTAATAGGTTTCTCAAATTGTATTTAGGAGTTACTAGTGAAATCTGATTGCCAAGAGCTCATTTTATTTTTGAATGGGGCGTGATCAGACATTCCACTAGTGATACAGTCGATGTAGAAGAAACTTTTTTTTTAGGGGTGGGGGATCTAAGGTTCATTCCAGGCTAGCTTGCATGCACCTTGACTACATCCTTAAGGGAGACTAATTAATAGGCGGGGCTTCCCCTGGCTCCGAAGGGATTTGAACTCTGAATTCCTACATGGAAGCGTTGGTCTTTTACATGTACTAGGGGAGAAGTTCTAAAACTGGCGGTTTAGTAAGGATTAAAGAAAACCTTGTCAATATACAGTAGTATGACCGAATTTCGTTCTATTGTTCTCCAAGCCATTTTGCTGTAACAACTAACAACTTTTCATTTTTTATGTTTTTAATAAAAGTAAATTACATATACATCCTTAGGTGTGTAAACCGTAAACTATATCGCCTTAGATTTTTCTGTTATGTTAACACTACTTATGTTTCGAATTATATATCAACCGTGCATCCTATTGTTAAAGTGAAGGGTTAAGTGATGGTTCCACATCTACTGCATTTTCAAGATTCCCATGCTACCTTTCTTTTAACACTCAAACCTATTTTGACTTTCAAACACGAAAAATGAGGAAATAAGAAGGGAGGCTGAAGATTCAGGAAGAACTGATTATTTTTTTAGTATTTATTCAATTTTTTTATCACTTGTAAAAATATTTAACTTAAGTCATGATTTAAATTGTTGTCCCTGTAGATAAACTCACATCCTTCTCGCCTGGAGTACAAAATGACTTTGCCAAAATAAAAATATAGTATATAAAGCGAATAAATCTACTCTTAGAACATTTTTCGTATGGATATTCATTTTCTATTTTGACTATTTAAAAGAAATCAAAACAAGTATCCATTTTTTGTCAAAAATGCAAATAGTCTGTAAATTTTGTCATAATTGATTATGGATTGAAAAACAACAAAATGAAAAATTGTAACCTTAACCCCATAAACCAATACCAAGTTAACTACTTCTTCTTCCTTCTCTAAATTAATGGATCTTCCAACGCCAAACCTAAAGCCTACTTCAAAGAACAACCTCTATCAATGCATTAATTCGATCTTGTGGAGGAGATGAGGAGGAAGGCGTGTGAAACAAATGCAACTTGAGCCGCCTCTTAAGCCAGCATCGCACCCTATGCGGCGTTGTCATACTTAGTTCCAACCTCTCAAATTCAGCAAGATACTAGTTATAATCACCCTTCATTTTGAGATAATGCACCTTGTTCATACTCGTAGTGGCAGATAGGATGAGGTGAGTGATAGATTCAAGAAACTAAAAATTAAAAGGAGATTTGAAGTCTATGAAACTAGTAAGTTGAACAAGGAGTGCTCAACAATAGAAAATGAAAGATCCACGGAGTTTTACTATACCTTGCGAGATTAGTGATATTTCACTTAATAAGGCTTTATGTGATTTAAGAGCTTCAATTAATTTAATGCCTTATTCATTGTATAAAAAATTGGGGATTATGGAGGTTAAACCAACTAGGATATCCTCGTTACTGGCAGATCGATCCATTAAGTACCCATCAAGAATTTTAGAAAATGTCTAGTGAAAGTTGACAATATTTATTTTTCCCATTGATTTTGTAGTACTTGAGATGGAAGAGGACTTTAAGGTTCTCATTATTTTGGGATGACCATTTTTAGCTACAGGAAAAGCTTTGATTCATGTGCAACAGAGAAAATTGACACTTAGGTTAAGAGATGAAAATGCCACATTTAATGTCTTTGAGGCTATACCACACCCTAATGTATATATGGACTATTTTAGACTGGATGTTACTAAATTCCTATCCCAAGCATTGATAGACCATGAACCTCTAGAGATGGTATGTGATGAGTATGAATTGAAGGAGGTGCAAATAATATTGCATGAACTAAATCCATTTAAGCCTCTTATTAGGTAGCTTGCACCTCACCTGACTGAAAATAATGAAGGAAGGGCCGAAACCGAAACCTTTTATTGAGGACCATGGGTAGCTTCTTAAGCACTATTGGGGGGAGGTGGCTTTGATACCAAAAGTCACTCCTATTTTCGACCTAAAGTTGGGGGTAGTTCGACTACAAACTATAATGCAAGCGCTATAAGAAGACAACCTAAGTTTTTTAGTTTTCTTTTCATTATTTTTCCTTTTTTTGTTAAGTTGTTGTTTGTTTCTAATTTCTTTTTAATTTTTCAGAATTTTTTTAGGGAATGAAGAGAAGAGAGTGAATTTGGACTACCTCACTCCTAGAGCTATGAATTAGGAGAGTATCTTATACCATACTCGATATCTTATTGCTTGCTTGTCCCATTGTATTTGTTGCGTCTCAGATCTGAACCTGGTCTCGACCTAAGTGAATTGACTCCAAATTAAGGTCCCAACTATGAAGAAGATAAGCCCTACAAAAGAAGTTAGACGCAGGTCGGCTTGGATGCTGGGCAATTGTCTTCGATGGCTAAGTCAGTCGGGGATCAGATTAGGGTCCCGAGCGAGTGCTACTCAGGGATTAACCAGAAAATGTTTATCTCCTTACCTAAGGGTTGAGATCATGTTAAATAGTGTGTAGGTCACCTTACTTAGAACCGACAGGGTCCCGAGCACTCGCCCGAGTTGTTTCTAGGGTAGACCTGCTATTTATGTCGGTGTTTCCTTCTTTGCCTTAGCGTGGATGGAGCATTCCATATTAGTTAGTTTGACCAGGATAAGTCCCGACCATACAGCCGGGTGAGAATCCGATCCGATCAGCCACATGCGCATCAACACGTGTGCATCTTATCTGTAACACTAGCCCCCTTGCCCCTGCGAGCTATCATTGGGCGAGACAGAATTTGTCAAGAGGTTTGATTGGTGAGATATTCTCGATATGTCTCCCGACCTTGCTTGGTGAATATATGACCATTGAGCTTTCCAGGTGCCAGCCCTAGTCTTGCTCACACGTCACCTGACAAGGAAATTGGTCATAATGACTCTTTCGGGTAGCCCAAACGTCTCTCAATCTGGGCAGTTGATCGCATCACTTCTCGTCCGTACAATTGAGATAGTTTCCACTTCTTCCAGAGGCATAAATACCCCCGTCATTCTATGTTGTAAGAGCATATTGCTTTCATTGCTCTTGATCAAGTTCCTGATCCATCTTTGTCTTTAGAAGCCTTTGCATTTTCCCGACCAGTAAGTTATCTTTCAATCATGGTTATTTAGGTCTCGACTGCAGGTTTAAGTTTGACCTACCCAAGAACCCGAGGAAGAAAGTCCATCCTGCTCGGGAGGGCTATGCGAGTGAGGGTGACAACGACAAAACGGGAGCTGTCAACCTTACGGGGGATCGTCTGAAGGATTTGCATGAGCAATCCTTAGAGGAATAATCCAAACGGTCTCTCGGGTACAATCCTAATGATGATGACCCTAAAGAGTTTGATGAGATCCTTAGGTTGGTGAAGACTCTCTCCCAGTCGGCTGATTCAGCAGGTCCTTCGTTTGTACCGGTAGAGGAGGATCCCAACGTGTCTCGCCGAACTGCTTTTGGTTCTAAGGATGAGTTTGAGCTTCCTTCTACTTCTTTTCCTGGCAATACTTTCTCTCGCGGTCCATCTGGTACTTCTTCCCGGTCCGGTCCTTCTTCTTCTTCCCAGGCAAGACCTTCTTCTCGAACTGCTTCTGCCCCTCGCCCTCCTTTCCAGCGCCCGAGGGGGTCTCATGGTCCTTTTCCTTCAAAACCTGATAGGAAAAGGCTAAGTCCTAATGCCTTGGCTTGGGCTCAGGCTGAGTGTCACATCCTCCCAGCCGGTACCCTAACTGGCATACCCGAGAGTGTGATCCACAGCCCCGAAGATCAAGTATCGAGGAAATCATCCTCCCACATATACAATAACATAATCATAAACATAAATAAATCAAGGTTTAATATTATAAACAAGGTTCAAAACAAGAAATGAACAATCAGTATAATCAGAGTGCGGAAAGATACCAGATATCCAATGATATCAAAAAGGAGTGAAGTGAGGCGGAAACTCACTTTACCAAAATAGCGGAACGTAGTATAAAAATCAAAAAGGATTTCAACTGAAACAAATGTACTAAGAAATAAACTAAGATCAAGCGTCTTCAAGTTTATAGATAACGTCTTCATAAGTATGGACTTCATCAATCCAATGAATCCGCTCTAACTCTATGCCGTTCTCAAAAGTAGTACGCAGCTTGATCCGCGGGGGATCATCAAAGTAATCTTGATCGTTGCTAGCACTTTGCGTGTAATACGCTTCATCAGCTTGGCTCACTGATCGCTCGTCATAGTATTCGACCTACAGGATAATCTAACAAAAAGAAATATACAACGGGAATGAGTTTCAAGAAACTCGAGAAGGTAGTTAATCCATAACATCATAGATAACATGTGGCAAAACATAACATGATGCAATGTAGTATGAAACAAGTAATGTATGTATGCGTCTAACTCTATGTATGCTGGTCTCTATGGCAGACATGCTTTAAGTCATAGCACCGTACTTCTTTGGGAAGGTCCGCTCACATCCTCAACCATTTAAGATATCTTGGATTCTCTCATGGATCATTTCACCGGTCTTGAGCAGCCGGTTGGTAATGGGTCCTTCATCCCTCGAGACAAACCATGGCGGGGGTTAAGTCAACACACTCTCTCACAACCATTTGGCAAAGGCTGGCGCATGTCGGGAAAAGCTAGCCCAATGCAAGTCATCTACTCGTACATCAACTCAGGTCCAGATACTTCCATTCCTCGCCCCGGCGATCCTTTCCGGTATCCTTTCCACTAGAGTTACGGATATTACTCACCGGACTCATCAACCCTATTGGTTATCCACATATGGTAAACGGGAAGCTCTCATGTCCCCTCACGGATCATTTCACTGGTCTTGAATGCCCATGAGCCCAAGTCTAGCCATATGCAACCTTCCAATAAATGGCCCCCACAATGTGATTCCCGTCCTCTCACGGATCATTTCACCGGTCTTGTGCGCCCGTGAATCCCCATTGCTACCACGGGTCGTTCGGTCTCAATACCCTTCCGAATCGGGTCTGATATAACAGGGGTGTATCCTAGCCAAACACTACTAGACATCCCTAGGTATGACAACCATTGATTCGGGAAAGTGTCAATGGGCAACCACGGAAACATCCCATACTATTTCCGATAATGTCCAAGGACAGAAGCATCAAAAGGACACTTCCCAATCCCAAACCAAACTTAAGCAAACACATTCTCAGATCAGTCATGACATCCACAACCAGTAGTTCATCATATAAAAGAGAATGTAAAAGCAACATCGGATTAAGCAAGAATAAGTAATTCATATAACATAAATAATGAAAAAATGATATAAACAAGTGCTACGCTCCCGTAGGAGATCGAATTAAATTATAATAGCATAAGTAATCTCATAGTTCCACAAAGTAGAAACCAGAGAACAAGCAATCTATGTAGTTAAGGAATCAACTGTCCTTACCTTCTAACTTGAATGGAATCTTAAAGAATCAAGTATGATCTTGACTAAACCTGAGAAGACAGTCCTAAACAAGTGTACACAACATGTTAGGAAAGATGCATAAAGGAAAAGATCATAAATCAATCGAAACAGACCAAGATTGAGGTTGCTGTACTCATTGGTCGATTGATTGGTTCTGCTGGACGAGTCGACCAATGAGTCGACCAATGCGCGGTGGCCCGCAAGAATCCAAATTTTGAGAATCCGAACCGAATTCGATGGTTCAAAAGGGTACAATTAAGAGGGGAATTATCATGGTAGTATTCTAGGGTATAGAGGATATCAAATCATAACTCAAAACAAGTTCTCAAGTTACAACCTAGAAATCATGAGGTTAACCTAATTAGGGTTAACATAGGTTAGGAGGGAAAAATAGAAAGATTAAAGATAATGAACTAGGATATGAAAGAATTCAGATCTAGTAAAGAAAACATAATAATTGGGTTAACATGATCAACGAGGGGATTCCCCGGGTTTAATCCAAGAGAATTGGGTTTCACCCTTTGGCTCCCTGGACAAATAATTGTGAGATCCGAATGAACAAAGACAAATCAAAATAGGAAAGTATAGATGATTAAGTTTTAGGTTAACACAAGGTCACCCAAAAAGGATTTCCCTTTCACAAGGTAGGTTACCAAAACCAGACAATCACACAGGTTAGGGTTTCAAAGAATTAGGGTTAGGGTTTTCAAAGATTCCACGGCGAGGTTAAGATCATGATGATGATCATGAGTCTTAAAGAATATGGTGAGATCGGAGAATTGATGATTACAAGAATGCTTCATCACCCCGATCTCAATGAAAACAGAATAAAAGAAAGAAAATCGGAGATAGAAGAGAGAGTGAGTGAGATCATACCTTTGCCGTAGAAAGATGAAGAATTCTTCAAGTCTTTGTAAGAGATCAACAGAGAATGCAAGGGAATGGGTTAGATTAGGGTTCTAACTCGTTCCAGAGGCTTAGGAGGCAGAGGAGGCGGAGTATTCCCGAGATTAGACTTAAATAGAAGAGACAGGATTCAAATTTAAAAAACAGAATCAATTGGTCGATTGATTGGTCGATTGGTTCAATCGACCAATGAGTCGACCAATCAAGACAACAACTTCAAAACAGGGAATTGAAGGCTCAAATCAAGTCCAAACATCAAGGGGTTTTGCACACCTCTAGAGTGACATACCTAGGAGTTAGAAATGCCTTTGAATCAATACAGAGACCACTCCAAGACCATCAACTAATCCAATCTTCATCCGGGTGCAGTTTCCACCATTGGGACACTAGCATCAACACTCATGGATTCCAATCCAGCCATCAAGTCTTCAACAGAAATGGCCCAAAGATGACTTCTTACCTTACTTTGGGTCACTGGACCTACAATAAATAGAGTTTCCGGATTAGGGTCAGGGCTGGGTTTCACACTGAGCCATGCACGTCTTGGCATGTTGACTATGTGCTGAGTACCCCGGAGCCCGATTTTTACCCGTGCTTCCTTACTTCGACAGATCGGAGTCGATTCCTTACATATTTCCATATCCCCGAGGGATACAAGGTTCGTCTTCGCGGTAACGATGACCAGGCCAACAATCCCCCGAGAGGGTTTTTTTTCTTTGTATCATGACACGTTATCGGGGGGCTGCATCTCCCCCTTCACCCTCTTTTTGTAGAAATTTTGGATCATTTTTCTATTTGCCCAGCTAATCTCAGCCCGAATAGCTAGCACAACATCATAGGATTTTGTGGCTTTTGTCATAATCTGGGCACCGTCCCGACCTTTCATTTGTTTCATTGTTTCTTTATGCTCCGCCCTCATTCCCAAAAAGTGGAGGGAATTCTGTATGTTTTTCGTCCTTCTTCTCCCAAGACTTTCATCACAGATTTCCAAGAGAGGACAAGGGAGGAGCTCGACATGTTGAATGCTCCTTTTGATCTTAGCCTCGAGGAGACAAGTATTACTTGGGAGATCAATCAGGTTGAAGGGGATTCTTGTTGTATTCATGGATATTCCATGGAGCACACGGCCGTTCTGCAGCTGTGGGGTTTCGCCCCAAGTGAGCCCCTTTCGTATGTTTTGTGTTTACTTTTGTATATCATGATTTTTAACTCGAGTACCTCTCTTTCTTTTGCAGTGCTGAAGGGAGTTTCACTAGACACGTTGATAGCTACTGCCGGTGGTGCTATGTCCTTCACTCGAGCTAGGAAGCCCCCGCCCAAGCCCAAGCTAGCTCTTGAACCAGCTGCAACTGCTGCTTTTAGGGAGATCCAAGAGCCCCAGAAGAGGGCCGATCCCGAACCTTCTGTGAGGGTTGGTGTGAGATCCAGCCCTTCCCTAACCCTGACCCTAACCCGGATCCATTGGTGTTTGTAGGTCCGAAGACCCAGAGTAGTGGAAGAAGAGACTTGTGGGCCCTTATAGTCGAAGATTCGGTGTATGACTTAGAGCCTATGGATATTGACTGTGATTCCCCTTACTTGGATACACTGTCAGTGTTTAGTGAGAAACTGCACCTAGAAGGGGGGGGGGGAGCATAGTTGAAGTACGTGATGCACTCGAGATCTCATTCCAAAGGTGTTTATCTAATCTAGACTTGATGATTGACTTGTAGGAGAAAACCCAACTCAATTTGGATCAGTCTGGCCTTCCATTTCCTTGTCTGAAGTTGCTGTTTAGGCTTGGTCGACTGACCAGTCGACCAGCCAGTCGACCAACAGATTAATAAATCCGAAAATCACAAAATTCCTTATTATTTTAACCCTACTTTATGGGAAATCGTGAATAGAACCCTACCCTAATCATTGGCACTCAAGAGCACGAGGAGTGAGCTTCCCAAAGCCCTCTCTTGAAGTTGGTGAAGATTCTTGGCCTCAATCATTGCATTCCCTCTTCATTTACTTCCTCAAGGTATGATTTCTCTCTCTTTTCTTCTAATCTACTCTTTCCTCCACTCTTTCTTACTATTGAGACTATGGCTGAAGTGCTACAACCTTGCAAACACTTGGCCATGTGTTTTCCCTTTCATCTCCATTAATTTCTTTTCATTCTTGCTATGCTATGCATTCAATACAATCAATAGCATTGCATTTCTATGATTCTTGTCATTCCAAGTTGTCTTATTGACCTAAACTGATGAGTAGATGTATGCTAGGTCTGATTTACTATTGGTTTATGATTCTAGTATAGTTCTTATCACTTCCTTAGCTGATTCCCCATCATTTCTTGCCATTGCAACAAATTCCATTTCAATTCTTGATGTTTAGCATATAGAACATAGGGTTTCAATTTGGGTATTCCTAATTGGACCATTGGATCATGATAATATTCATTGTATAGTGTCCTTATACTGCTATGATCAATCCCTCCAAGTTTCGGATCGATCCGAGCCCCGGAAGATCAGTTTCGGGCCCAAATTCACTATGCTGCCTGTTACTGTTCATCTTGGTCGACTGAGTCAGTTGACCAATCAGTCAACCAAAGGAGGACAGCAACTCAACACTTGCTCATTTTGCTATGTTTGATCTCCGATTTGATTGTTTCCTTCTCTAATGTTGCATATATGTTGTCTAGGGTTCAAGCACTTAATTGGGGACTATTCTAAGTGATACTTGCTATATTTCCCGATTCGATTGAGGTAAGGATGGTTATACCCATATGACATAGACTGTGTGTTTATTACAATGATGATTGATAACTTGGTATGCTTAGCTTATCATTTGTATTTCAACATCATATGACTACTGTAGATGTCTTTTAACAGTAGTAACATGTTTAATTACTCTTGTATATCATGCCTATTTAATTATTGTTATTTACATATACACTTGAATCATGCGATGTTATGATATGATTTTCAATATGATGATATATCATGTATGTGTGATATGATGAACTGAGAATGTGATTGACTAAGTAGATTTGGGATTGTGGAATGTCCTACTGACATTTCTGTCCTTGGACATCGGAGGGAATAGTATGGGATGTTCTCCGAAGGTGTCCATCGTCGCTTTCCCGAATTATTGGATGACATACATAGGACTTGTCTAGGTCTATGGCTAGGATGTCCTTGTCATATCAGACCCGGATCGGAAGGGTATTGAGACCAAATGACCCGTGGTAGTAGTATGGTTTGATGGGCACTCAAGACCGGTAGCCAACCCATGAGAGGACATAGATCATATTACGGATACCTGAAAGGGGCCATTGTTGGTAGGGTTGCAAATAGTCAGACTTGGGCTCACGAGCGCTCGAAGATCGGTGAGTCATATCCGTGAGAGGACGTGAGAGCTTCCCGTCTACTATTTGTGGATGACCAATGGGGTTGATGAGTCCGGTGAGTAATATTCGTGACTCTAATGTGAAGGATACCGGAAAGGATCGCCTGGGGCGAGGAATGGACGTATTTGGATCTGACATGGTATGATTGAGTAGATGACTTGCATTGGGCTAGGCTTTACCGTGACATGCGCCAATACTTATACCAATGGTGATGTGAGAGAGTGGTGACCTAAACCCCAGCCATGGAATTGTTCGAGATGGATGTAGGACCCAATTCACACTGGAGAACCCAAGATACCTGGATGGTTGAGGGAAGAGTGATTTGAGACCTACCCAAAGAAGTATGGTGCTATGACTTAAGGCATGTCTACCATAGAGACTAGCATATGTAGAGTTAGAATCATAATTGCATCATCTGTCTCATATCATTTGCATCATGTTATGACTTGTATCATATGGTTTATGTATTATGGATTAACTGCCTTGCTGAGTTCCTTTGAACTTATTCCTTTTGTGCAATTGTTTTGTTAGACTATTCTACAAGTTTTGAAGAGTCTGATGGCATGTCCTTTGAAGCACCCTTTGATGAGCCACATTACCCTCAAGGTAGTGGCTACTATGAAGATTATTGTGAGGGTACCGAAGAGGACTATGCTGCACAACAGGATTAGCCCAACACTGGTGATGGAGCAGCTATACTGGACTTCAGATATTCATACTTATGAGGATGTATTTTATGTGACTGAGGAAACATTTGTTTAATGTCATATTTTGGATTCTCCTTTAAAACCGGATCTGTAATTTAATTTTCTTTGATATACTCATTAGATGTGATGTGTAACTTAACTTGAATTAGCTACTTTCTGCTGCCATGTGAGGAAGTGACTTTTGATCACTCACTCACTCTCTCTCTCTCTCTCTCTCTCTCTCTCTCTCTCTCTCTCTCTCTCTCTCTCTCTCTCTCTCTCTCTCTCTCTCTCTCTCTCTCTCTCTCTCTCTCTCTCTCTCTCTCTCTCTCTCTCTCTCTCTCTCTCCTTTTGAATTATATCTATACACTTAGTATCATCTTCATTCTGCACTCTGATTATCTGTCTTAATTTATTCTTGATTCTTTATTATATGCTTTTACCTGGATTATTATTATTCATGATTGTGTTATCGCGTATGTGGGAGGCATGGTTGCTCGATACTTAATCTTTGGGTCTGTGGATCACATACCCGGGTATGCCTGATGGGGTACCGGATGGGTGGATGTGATAGTCGGTGCTCCTTCCCAGTAAGTCTCCTGGGAGGTTTCTCTGAAAAGAGTGAGGATCTTTGTCGCTAACTCACCTGCTGAATCGTCAGGTGCTTTTGTCCTTCAATGGGACTTAACTTCCCGGGATTCTGTTTTCGCAAATTCGGCTATTGCTCAGAGCTGGGTCGAGAAGTCTACTCTCCCGTTTGATCGAGATTACATGAAGGAGTCCTTGGATAAGGGGATCTTCCTGGACGCATATAGGTATGTATCTTTCGTATTTTGTGAATTTTCATCTTGGTATTTGTAATGACCTTTTGTTTTGCCCATCTCTCAAGTACTTGGCCAGGGCGGCTCATTGTTTTGTTGAGCTAGCTGATCAAGTTCTTCATCGGGTAGAAGAGTTGAAGCTTTCTTAGGAGTTGTGTCAGCAGGCCAATCATAGTTCTCATTAGGTCAAACGGGAGCTTGAATCGGTTTGGGAGGAGGTGTAGTCTCTCTAGAAGCAAAAATTAGAGCTCAAGGAGAGCCAGGAGAAATATAAAGGGAAAGCTAAGTTCCCCAGGAAGAAGCTCAAAAAGTCTCATCGGATATGGACAAAGCTAACACTTTGTTGGATGAGGTGCAACGGATGTCACATCCCTCTAGCCGATACCCTATCTGGAATACGTGGAGGTGTGATCCACAGCCCCGAAGATCAAGTTTAAGGCGATCATGTCCCATATAGCACAATAATATAATCAAGAGCAAGAACAAATCATTGTATTAAATTAAATTAATAAACAATCAAGTATGGATCTCGGAAGGATCACAAAAGAATATCAGAGTGCAAAATAAAAGATGCCAATCAAAGAGAGAACTGTAGGGTGTAGCGGAAAATAACTCTCCGAACCAATGTGGAAGGTAGATCGAATCTAAGATAATACAACTGAATAAACTACGGAAAGTAAAGAAACAAAGAAGTCTAAGAGTCAAATCAAATCTTCCATCGGTTCTTCTTCTTCTTCTTCTTCACCTTGGACTTATGCACTAGCATCTTTGGATCTTCATCTAACTCTTGATTCCAATGGCAAGCAAGATGGTGTCTACTACTATCAGTAGGAGCCATCAAAGTGATCCATACCAGTGTATGGGTCATACCATTGGTCACTAGCTTCTCCCACTATGTCCACAGCTATATTATATAAGGAGGGGTCCTCCGTACTAGTGCATGGGATCTCTTCCAAACCTGCAAAGTCATCTAAAAATATATCCCCTGAAGGGTGAGCTCAAAAGAACTCAGCAAACAATTCAAACACAATTAACAATTATAAACATTTACAATCTCAATATCAAGACAAGACATGGATGCAAATGATACGAAGCAATATGCAAGTATGCTTCTAACTCTATATATGCTGGTCTCTAATGATAGACATGCTTTAAGTCATAGCACCATACTCCTTTGGGTAGGTCTCAAATCACTTTCCCTCAACCATCTTGGTATCTTGGGTTCTCCGGTGGTAATTGGGTCCTGCATTCCTCTAAAACATTCATTGGCTGGGGTTTAGGTCACCGCTCTCTCACATCACCATTGGTCTGAGTATTGGCACATGTCAAGGTTAATCTTAGGCCAATGCAAGTCATCTACTTAGTTATATCAAGTAAGGGTTAGATACTTCCATTCCTCGCCTCTCGCGATCCTTTCCGGTATCCTTCCCACTAGAGTCATTGTATTATATGGCTACAACCAACTCGGACTACGGACTCATTAACCCTATTGGTCATCCACAAATAGTAAACGGGAAGCTCTCATGTCCTCTCATGGGTTGGTTACCAGTTTTGAGTGCTTATGATCCCAAGTCTACTATTGCAACCCTACCAATGAATGGCCCCCACAATGTGATTTATGTCCTCACACGGGTTGGTTACTAGTCTTGAGCGCCCACAAATTCCCATTGCTGCCATGGGTCACTCAGTCTCAATTCCCTTCCGAATCGAGTTTGATATAATAGTGTATTCCAAGCCAAACACTTCTAGACATGCCCTAGGTATGTCAACCAGTAATCAAGGAAAGTGCCAAGGGGCACCATAGGAATACGTCCTATACCACCTCCACTGGTGTCCATTGACAGAAATGCCAAAAGGGCATTCCCCATTTACCAATCACAACCTAGGCAATCACATCATGATTCCATATATATATATATATATCAAAGCAAGATTCATTCACAATCCAATCATTCCAATTCATAATAAATTTGTAAATTACATCATGAATAGCATATTGTAATTACAGAAGTAAAATAATACAGAAAAAGTCCTAAAATAGTAGCTCACGTATGCATACAAGTTCTAACAACATATAGAATGCAATAATGTCAATTGTGAGGCGAGTCCAAAATCACCAAAATAACCCTAAACAAACATGTATAGAACATAAGGAACAAACCCTAACGATTGGAGATGAAACGGAAGCAAAACAGAGAAAAATGCTGCCACTAACTCTGTTGGTCTATCACCTTGGTTTGTCAAGTGATCGACCAATGTGTAACTGTACGGACAAAAAACACAAAATTAGTCATAACTTCATCATTTGGAGTCCGATTACTCCAAATTTTGAAGGGGAGTTCCACAAAAACATACTAAGAGTATCTATGAAGGTCTAAGCATTAATCATGGTCAATGGAATAGAATTCTAATCAAATCATAAAATAGGGTTTTTACCAAAATCAATCCATGTATCTCAGGGAAAGACTAGAGAGAAAGGTGTTTCACTCTAGGAAAGAAAACAGTATTTCAAAATCAAGAATTGGCATTGGGAAGGGTCTAAGATGAAAAATAAATCAAGGTCTTCGAATGGATACCCATTCTTGAAGGTTACCCTAGAATTGTCCCTCAAAATCAATCCACAACAGATTCACAAAGTGAAAGAAGGAAAAGGGATTCACCCTAAAATTATGGGGATAGAAGGGAAGGTCAAGGTAATGGTATGAGACCTTCCTCATAATCACAAAGGTAGATAGAAAACAATGAGAGAGTAAATCTAGAGAGAAACATATCGATTATTAACCTTGTAGAAGAAGATTCGACGGAGAAACTCTAATGGATGCTTGGGGATCTTCCTTGGCTTTGAAGAGGAGGTTCTAAGGTCCTTCCCATGTTCTCCAAAGGCTCAGCAACAATATGAGGCTGATTACCACGAAGTTATAATATATAGAGCATAAAAAAACTAAAAATTAGAGATTTACCAAACTGCCCCTGTCTCTGTTGGTTTGTTAGTCTGATCGACCAGGGTGATTGACCAACCTTGACAGCAAGGCCAAAAACAGGGTTTTGCTCCAAACTTCAAAATTCCAAAGGAACTACTCCCAACTCAAACAAAAGACTTACCTAGCATTGAGGGACCTTCCAAAATATGTCAAGCTAGGGCTCAAGTCCATCCATCAAGCTCTTCATCATCACTCAAGTCATTTCTTCATCCAAAACAAATAGGGTCTACTATAGGTGGGATTTCACAATGGAGAAGAATGAGAAGCTGAGGAAAACGGTTGAGCATTTAAAGGCTGCTTCTTCTTCTTCTGGGGGGGGGGGGGCTCCAGAGGAAGTAGGAAGAAGGTGTTGGAGGAGTATTTTGAGACTCCTCAGTTCAAGGATTTGTAGGTAGCTCTCTCGTTAGCTGCTTTCAAAATGGGAAGGGGTCAAGCATTCAAGCTTGCCTTACAACAAACTACCTTCCCAAATATAGAGAAGTTGTACTCGGTCCTTGATCCGTTGGTGTTCGGCAAACTCCAGATGCCTCATCCTGAGGGCCTTCCCGAATTGCTAGTGGTGGAGGATCTGGATCTTGTGGACTTCATATACTCTCCCCTCCCTGAAGAAGAGCCCACTCCTGAGCTCCAAATTAAAGATGATGGGTTCCCAGATGATACTACCCTTGACATTGCTGCCCCTTTTGATGCCAGACCTCTTGCTGATCAATCCACTGAGCCAGTGTCCAACTTGAGCCAGTCTTGAATTTTTCTTTTTATACTTGTGTCCTTTTGTACTCCTTTTTTTTTTTTTTTTTTTAGTCGGGACCTTTTTTATGTCCTGAACTTTTGTAAGTCGGCTTTGATCACGACCCCTTTTTATGAATGAAATTTCTTTTGATCTCCAATTTTGCTTGTACTTGATCATAAATGTTTTTCTCGTGGATGTGACCTAAGATATAAGGCCCAACATACTAACACATGGTCCCAGGTGTCTCCCTACTACTGAGAAGACAGCATATCCAAGGTCGCTTTGTTACAAATGGCTATGGGTGTGTCCCGACTAACCATCCGGTGCATATGACCTAATAGTTGAGATATCACCTAACACATATGAGACCATCCTGTGTTGTAAAATGTTGTCATATGTGACCGGGATTATACCCGGGAGATAATACATAGGAATAAGTTTATTCCTTGTGAGGCTCAAAGGAATATGATTGGGATTATACTCGGAACATAGTACTCAGAAGTACGTTTAGTCTTCAAGTGAGGTGCAAAGAGATATGACCGGGATTATACCCGGGACAAAGTAAGTAGAAGTACTCAAGTGAGGTGCTAAGAAACATGACCGAGATTATACCTGGGACATAGTACATAGATTTACGTTTAGTCCTCAAGTGAGGTGCAAAGAGATATGACCAGGATTATATCGGGACAAAGTACGTAGAAGTATGTTGTCCTCAAGTGAAATGCAAAGAAACATGATAGGGATTATACCTAGACATAGTACGTAGAAGTATGTTTAGTCCTCAAGTGAGGTGCAAAGGGACCAGTGGTAGGGCCAGTAGGAGTTTTTATTCTTGAACGTAAGACTTGTACAAATATTGGTAGAATTTCCTCAAATTGGTGGAGTTCGATGATCGGTCAATTGGCTTTCCTGTCTTGGGCTCTTTTAGGCGATACGCACCCAACTTTGTTTCTTTGTCAACAATGTAGGGGCCTTCCCAGGTCGGGCTTGGTTTTCCTTGGTTCCTCGGGTCCAAAGCCCTGGTCCTTCACAAGACAAGATCTCCCGGCCTATATCTTCGGGTCTTCACTCGGGAGTAGTTGTGAAATCCCCCGAATTTCTACCCCTTTAACCAATGGTTTTAAGACCGAGAACCTAGGCCTTGATTCGGCGACAATCGTGGACCATTCAATTCAAGCTCGAAGGATTGAAAATTGAACCAATGTTGGTAGATGACCCTTGTAATGACTCAAAAATTCTCCTAGATTTTAAGTGAAGAGAGAAGATTAGTCACGATAGTGTAAAAAGGGTGATCTTGAAATGTCCATAGGTCAATGATGGAGAGTCTGATTGATGTGAATAAGGTATCAAATCGAAGATCGTCCAAAGACCTTTCCAACGAGACAAAAATCATCAAAATTGGAGTTTTTTTGGGGTCCAACCATGGACCAGAAGTTTGGGCCGTTTGGGTGAACCAACCCCCACCCCATTTTCTATTTAGGGGCAAAATTGGAATTTTGGATTTTTAAACCCTATTTATGTTTTATATCATCCGTAAACACGTTTTTGGAGGTTAGAAAGAGGTGGAGGCTTTGGAGAAAAGGAGAAACCAAAGAGAGGAGCGATTTCCATCATTCCAAAGGTTTTTATGATCCGAATCTTCGCAAAATCACTAGGAAAGGTTAGTTTTCTTTAACCCTTCTCTTTCAATCATAGTTGGTGAGAGTTTATCTTCTCTTCTTTCGTGGGGATCTATGATAGGGAATAATGATAGGTATCCTAGATGCTTATCTTTTCTTATATTAATGTTTCTTTGAGTATGGGAGTAATGGTAAGATCCCATGCTAAGGTTTACGCATTTTGACTCTCTAGGTCACCCACGGGTGATTTATGAGAGCCAAATTTGGGGTTTTTTGAGATGAGTCAAATTTGATCAAATTGAAGGTACCCGTAGGATCCTTTTGTTTCCAATTAGACTTTCCCAAAGTTTTGCTTCATTATAAACTTCGAATTGGTGGCAAATTAGTGACCATTCACTAGTGAGGTTGAGAACTACCGTTTTTAACCTAGTTTTCAGATTTGGGTTTTCGTGGGAAGATTTTAGGATATCTTTTGAAACCCAAATTGGCTCTAATTTGTGATAATTATTTATTTTGCATGAATAGGTTAATATATCTTTAGTCACTAATTTGTGAGAAGGAATTACTAATCATTGGAGAAAAGAACAAAGTAAAAGGTGAGGAATATACTTAACCTTATCTTGCATGTTTAATTATGTTAATTAATTTTTATTATTAATATCTTGATTTGCTTTAGTATTATCTTGTGATTATGTTTTGTATTTTTCAATATCTTGAGTATTGATATGAGAGTGTATGAGATGGATGAGATTGAATGGATTGAGTTTTTCTTGTTGAATCCTAAATTATTGATATAAAAATACATGGATGATATTGAATTAAATTTCTCATTCTATTTCATGTTGCAAACTAGGGTTGTGGGTTCACCCATTGCCCTAGTGACATTATATGATTGTTTATATTGTGGTTGGGAATGGGGAATGCCCTTTTGGCATTTCTGCCATTGAATACCAGAGGAGGCGGTATGGGACACATTCCTATGGTGTCCTTGGCTCTTTCCCGATTACTGATTTACATATTTAGGGCATGTCTAGAAGTGTTTGGTTAGGTGACTTCAAGAGTACTACTACCCTTTCGGCAGGGGTATTGAAGCCGGTTAACCCATGATGTTAGTGGCTGAGTCCTGTGTGTCAAGCAAGCCCACTATCATCATAGAGAGGTAGGGTTGCATATAATAGATAAGGGCTCATGGACGCTCAAGACCGGTGAAATGACCCGTGAGAGGACATGGAGATCATCCTATCCATTATATGTGGATGACCACTGGGTTAATGAATGGGGTCCAACAGATGCCTCCCATTGAGGATTCCATTCATAGGTGGGAAGGTATTGAACCAACAGAGCACTAGGCGTGAGGGGAAATATCCGGACCATAAGTAGTACGAGACCGTATGACCTTGCATTGGGCCTAAGATTATCCTTGACATGCGCCAGATCTTATACCAATGGTGATGTGAGAGAGTGGTGACCTAATCCCCCCGACCATGGCTTGACAGGACTTTACACAACAACCACAGAGAACCCAACAGACATGCTTGAGTGCCGTGAGGGAAGAGTGATGAGACCGCCCAAAGAAGACTGGAGTGTGACTTAATGCGTGTCTACCATAGATACTTCATGATAGAGTTAGGAGCATAATCATTCATATATCATATCATTGTCATTAATTACATTATTGATATTCAAGTTGTATGTGTGGTGTGGAATCTTGTGAATGAATGCATGATATGATGTTGAGTTGACCTCAATGAGTTCTGTTGAACTCATTCCTTTTATATGTCTTTTTCTATTAGAATATACTGTAGGTTATGAGGACTCTTTCCAAACGGAGGATTTGTTGCCGAACAAATCTTCTTGAAGGAGTGATCGAAGAAGTGGACGCACTTGGAGCTTAATGTCAGTGTGGATTCCATTAGAGAACTCGTTTAGTTTATTTTTCCGCTGCGAATAAAACTACTCTCTTTTCTTTTCAAAACTCTGATGTTATACTTTTATTTTGTAGTAATGGATGATTATAACCATTATTTTGATTTTGATAACTTTGTATGAGAAACTTGATTTATTCTTGTCCATTTAATTATACTATATCATATTTTGTATGGATTTGTCACTGAACCTAGATCTTGTGGTGTATCACCCCCACGGGCATCCGGGTATGATTGGATCCAGCTGGGTGGGGTGTGACAGTAGTAATATTTTGCCACTCTCTTTAGGTACCTTTGATTCCTATAGTTGGCCATGTCATGAACTTCTTCTAGGAAATTGAGATTGGTCCTGAGTCCTTGGTCATTTTCCTTCTCCACATAGGTTTAATATCTCATTGACTCGGCCAAGACCTTGATTGGGTCTAGGGTTTCTGTTTCGTAGGCCATGCGGAATGGTGTTTCGCCTATTGGAGTTTGGATGGATGTCCTGGTATGACCATAGGACACTCGGGAGCTCCTCTACCCACATGGCCCGACCATCTTCCAACCTCTTTCTTATCCTGTCCAATAGCTTTTGGTTCATGACTTCTACTTGTCCACTACTTTGTGGGTATGCTACTGATGAGTATCAGTTTTCAATATGGTACCTCTTACAGAAAGTCCTGAACTCAAAGCCTTTGAACTACTTGCCTTTGTCGATCACCAAAATTCGTGGTAACCTTGTCTTCAAAAAACTTCTCCATTTGCTTCTCTGTGATGGAGACCAAGGGTTTTGCTTCTACCCACTTTGTAAAGTAGTCTAGATACGATAAGATATTCCCAACCCTTTGTGGCTTTAAGCAATTTTCCAACTAAGTCCATCCCCCACATACCAAAAGGGGTCAGGCACAAGATCAACGATAATGGTATGGTGGGTCCTCTCGGGACGGTGGCATGCTTTTGACGTTATTCGTATTTGAGGACATATTCAAAAGCGATCTGCTGCATGGTCAGCCAGTAGAGTCCCAACCTCAGGATTTTTTGTGCTAGGGCTTTCCTACCCATGTGGGCACCGCATATTCCTTTGTGGACTTCTGCAAGGGCGTACTTGGTTTGGGATTGGCCAATGCATTTTAAGAGGGGTTCAAAGAATGAGCGTCTGTACAAATGGTCGTCCAGGATGGTGAACCTTACTGCTTGGTTTCTGATTTTTCTGGCTTCTTTTTGGTTAGTCGGGAGTTGGTTGTCCCTTAGGTAGGACATGATCGGGTCCATCCAACTGGGCTCTTGCCCGACCTCCATAACTTTGGTCTCTTGTAAGCTCGGGCAGGTGAGTTCTGCTATGTAAACTGCTGAGTCAAGAGTTTTGTATTTGGCTGTAGATAACCGGGACGACTCGTTGGTCTCTTCATTTTCCTTTTAGGGGATTCGTTTGAAAGTGACCCAATCGAACCCCACCTTGCATTGCTACACCTTTGCCAGGTACTTAGCCATCCGCTCATCTTTTGTGTCATATTCTCCTTTGATTTGATTTACAACCAACTGGGAGTCACTTCTTATTTCCAAGTATTGAGTTCTCAAACCTTGGGCAACTCAAAGGCCTGCCAGATCCCCCTCATACTCAGCCTCATTGTTGGAGGCCTTGAAGTTGAACCATAGGGCATAACTATCTTTGAAGCCATCCGGGCTCATTAAGGTTAATCTCGACCCTGATCCTGAGTTACTCCTCATTGTTTGAGGAAGACTATTTTCTACAATGAAATCAGCTAGTACTTAGGCTTTTATGGCTGTCCTTGGCTTGAATTTGATTTGATACTCACTTAGCTCGATTACCCACTCGACCAGCCTCCTGGCCACGTTCAGTCTATGCAAAATCTTCTTGACCGGGAAGTTGGTCAGCAGGATGATCGGATGTGCTTGAAAGTAGGGCATTTGCTTTCGCGAGGCCACTAGTAAGTGTGAAATCCAGCCCTATCTTAGCTCTAACCATGACCCGAAAACCCGGTTGTTTATAAGTCCGAAGACCCGGAGTAAAGGAAGAAGCCAACTATAGGCCATCTTAGTAGAAGACATGGTGTTTGACCCAGAAACCATGGAGATTGATGATGGAGTTCCATACTGGGAAGTCTGTGCAGATTTGGAAAGAAAGCTGCACCTGACTGAAGATGAGATTAGTTGAAGGACTTGGAGTATTATTTGACTTGGTTTGAAGGCATTTCTACACACTAGGTATGCCACTTGATGTGTGTGCAAAAGCTCTTTAGGTTTGGTGTTCATTTGATCCTCCATTTCCCTATTTGAACTTTGCTGACCTGATTGGTCGACTGGCTCAGTCAACCAAGCATTCGACCAATAGTGTGTTAAATCCGAGAAACTCCAATTTTAGGGTTTTTCACTCTCTATTTAAACACACTTCGTGTTTCTAGTGTCCTATGTGAAATCCAGCCCAAAACCTAAATTAGACACCCTATTTGTTTTGGATGAAGAAGAACTTGTTTGATGTTTGACCTTGAAGTTGGACCTTGAGTATGGTGTTGATATGTTTAGAAGGTCCTAGGAAGTCAAGTCGGACCTCTCCCTTAGTGTAGATTCGAAAACCCATAGAAAATTGATGATGGAATTCCCTACTTGAAGAGCTTGGTTGATTTAGAAAAGAGAATGCACCTTGATGAAGAGAAGATTGGTTGATGACCTTAGAGCATGGTTAGATATGATTTAAAGCCATTTTCCTATGCTAGGTAAGTTATAGTTGTTGTGTTTAAAATTTCGTTTGATTCCGATAAGAGAAAGGCCCTCAAATCCCTGTCTTTGGCTTTGCTGACAACCTGGGTCGAGTGCTTGGGTCGACTGGGCCATGCTACCCAGCCACTCGACCCAAGTAAACAAAATTCGAGCAGAATCTTCTGTTTAGGTCCTTATTGCTATATATACCTCATAACTTTGTGTTTTTAGTATCCCTAGCCTCCAAAACACCTAGAGAAATGAAGGAAACTCATCTCCAAGCCTCCTTTGGTGTAGAAGAAGATCTACATTCAACTCTCAAGCTTTCTCTCTCTTGTTCTTCAATCAAAGGTTAGTATTCAATCTATTATGCTATTGATTCATTCTTACTAGGATCATTCTCTTCTCTGATCTGAGATTATGAGGAAGATATTGCATCTCTGCAATCATATCTTCTACAATCTCTTCTCATTCTATATGCTATGATTTCATATTCATTCTCTACATGATTTTCATGATTTCTTCTTAAACTATGATCATGTTCTTATTTTGATTTCTTCTAGCATATAGATGCATCTTTATGATCATTCTTACTCTTGATTTACTGTGTTCATATACTAGAATGAGGTCTCATCATCTCTAGTTCATCTCTTTCATTCATTGCTTGTTTTCAATGAAAACCATGTTGTTTTCCAAATTAGAAAGTCTTGTTTTCCAAAATAGAGACTATGACTCTAAATTAGTAAGTAATGGTTTTAATGGTGGTTTGATGTCTAAATTATGCTTTTTAGTCTTAGACTACTGTGTTAGACAATCTCTCCAAGTTTCATCGCATTCCGGTTTGTGTAGCATAGGTTTCGGATCAAGATTCTCTTTTTATTTTCGGATTTGCTCTTGGGCGGATTGCACGGGTCGACTGGAGCACTCAACCCACCAATCAACCCAAAGGATGACAGCAACTCTGTTTTTGATCCGTTTCGACTCCAATCTTTTGGAATCACTTCTTATGACCTATACATGTTTTGTCAAGCTTGTTTAGGTGATTTTGGATCTATTCTCTGATTTCTTATTTGAAGACTATAAGTTCGGATTATGATGTGAGTATTCCAACTCACAATATGCCTATTTACATGTCTTTATGTATCATGACATGAATGCATGATTTAGCTACTGTTATGTTAGTTTCCATTATGATATGAATGCTGTAAGTACAGTAGGATCTTATTTCCTTATTTACTTTATGTACTTGATCATGAATGAATACTTATTCATGTATGTTTCTTATTCATTTAATCTTGTCTTATTATACTCTTCTATTTGATGAGATATTTGTCGTCGATGATATGACTGAATTATGATTGTGATTGTTTAGGTATGATTTGGGATTGGGGAATGTCCTTTTAACATTTCTATCCTTGGACATCATTGGGGATAGTATGGGATATTTCCAATGTTGCCCTTTGACACTTTCCCGGATTATTGGTTGTCATACCTAGGACTTGTCTAGCAGTGTTTGGCTAGGATATTCCCTGTTATATCAAATCCGATTTGGAAGGGTATTGAGACCGAACGACCCATGGTAGCAATGGGATTCATGGGCGCTCAAGACCGGTAACCAACCCGTGAGGGGACATGAATCACATTGTGGGGGCCATTTATGGGTAGGGTTGCATATGGATACACTTGGGCTCATGGGCGTTCAAGACCGGTAACCAACCCGTGAGAAGACATGAGAGCTTCCCATTTACTATATGTGGATGACCTATAGGGTTGATGAGTCCGTAGTCCGAGTTGGTTGTAGCCATAGGATACGCTGACTCTAGTGTGAAGGATACCGGAAAGGATCGTCAGGGGCGAGGAATGGACGTATCTGGATCTGAGTTGATATGACTAAGTAGAAGACTTGCATTGGGCTAGGCTAACCCTAACATGCGCCAGTACTTAGACCAATGGTGATGTGAGAGAGCGGTGACCTAACCCCCAGCCATGGATTGTCCAAGATGGATGAAGGAACCTTTGCCAACCGGCGTTGTGAGATGAGACCTACCCAAAGAAGTATGGTGTTATGACTTAAAGCATGTTTGCCAATAGAGACCAGCATACATACATAGAGTTAGAAGCATATTTGCATATATTGTTTCATATCATTGCATATATGTTTGCTTGTGAATACATGTGAAGATGCTTATTGTGTTTGGTTTACTTGCTAAGTTCTTTTGAGCTTACCCTTTGGGGGACTTGTTTTTAGATGACATTGCAGGTACGAAAGAGAACCCGTGCACCAGCACGGAGAACCTTTCCGTACATGGTACAGCTCCGAATGTCCTTGGACAAGGTAATGAACAGTGAGGCAGCCAACACTCGGATTTGGGCTGCACTAACGACTCCAATTGATGGCAGCCGGCATCGTCTTATTCGTCGATGGGATCGTGCACTAGATGCTGATCTGAAGCTTCAAGAGCATGACCCTAAAGTGAAGAAGATGAAGACTGAAGAAGAAGAAGAGCCGACTGAAGATGTTGATTAGTTTCTCTTGTTTCTTCTAGACTTTTTATTTTACTTGTATTAGCTTAGAGCTTGCTTTAGATTTCGATCTACCTTCCTCATATGTTGTGGGGTATATTTCCGCTATACTCTACAGTTGTCTTTTGATTTTGTATCTTGTTATTCCACATTCTGATATTCTTTAGTGATCCTTCTGTGATCCTTTCTTGACTTTTACTATTAACTTATTAGAATACAATGATTTGTTTTTTCTTTTGATTATGTTATTGTGCTAAATGGATATGATCATTCCTAAACTTGATCTTTTGGGCTATGGATCACTCCCCGGGTAACCCAGATAGGGTATAGGCTGGGTGTATTTGGGCGGGATGTGACAGTCTTCTGCATCCAAAACACTCTGAGAACATGGGAAGACTCGTTTGAAACTCTCTTATGTGATTTCGAAGAATTCTCTGCAAGATCTAAAGCCTCTCATCTCAGATCTGCCAATACAAGGTTAGTAATCTCTTCGGTGTCATGATTTATTCCTCTTTAATCTTGTTCTTGTTTGAGATTGAGAAGAAGATGCTGCATCCTTGCAACCATCTCTTCCATGATCTCATTCTGTCTTAGGGTTTATGATCAGCATAGATATCTCAACCCTAAATCTTGCATGATCCTTTTTGAAACCCTATTTCTTCCTATGGATCTGATTTCTTAGCCGACTGAATCTAATTTTCCATAATATTCTGGTATTTGATTTTGATTACCTTTTTTCTTGGATGAGATCTAAATCATCCCTTGTCTTTTTCTGTGATTTCCATAGTATATTTTCATCGAATTCTAGGGTTTTCACCCAATTGGGGAAACCATGATTTTAAATTTGAAGGTAATGTTTCTAATCATTATTAGTGCTTGATCTTTACTCCCTTAGTGTTAGAATACTATCCTAAAGTTTTCCTTCAAGTTTTCGTGAAGTTCCGAACCCTATAGATTGAGTTTCGGATCATGATTCTCGTATTTGCTTCGTACTGACTCTGTTGGTCGACTGATTGGTCAACTGGGTCAGTAGACCAATCAATCGACCAATGAAGTCAGAAGCTTTGTTTTTTGCTCTATTTGATTCGTTTGCTCTCTGATCTTTTAGGCTTCGTTCCTAATGTTGTATCTATGATTGTTAGGGGTTTAATTGCTAAGTTTGGAACTTCTCTCTTTGATCTTTTGATTATCTTCGGCGATAATTAAGGTAAGGACAGTTATTTCATAATAACATAGATCGCATATACTTTGGTTTCTTATTTAAGAAACTCTGAGTTTAACTACTATTATTGTATTTTATACTGATGATGTACTACTATAAGTATAGTAGCACTTCACTTATGTTTTCTTTTTCATTATTCAAGATTATATGAAATGCTTATTACTGCATATTGTTTAATAATTGGATTATGCTTTTACGTTCTCTTTATATGATGAGTTGTTGATTTTGTATGTCATGACTGATCTGAGAATGTGTTTGATTAAGTATGGTTTGGGATTGAGAGGTGTCCTTTTGACACTTATGTCCTTGGACATCAACGGAAATAGTATGGGATATTTTTGTGGTTGCCCATTGACACCTTCCTGAACCATTGGTTGTCATACCTAGGGGCTGTCTAGCAGTGTTTGGCTAGGATGTCCCCGTTATATCAGACCCGATTAGGAAGGGTATTGAGACCAAACGACCCGTGGTAGCAATGGGGATTCACAGGTGCTTGAGACCGGTGAGTTATATCCGTGAGAGAACGAGAATCACATTGTGGAGGCCATTTATGGGAGGGTTGCATATGGATAGACTTGGGCTCATGGGAGCTCAAGACCGGTAACCAACCCATGAGAGGACATGAGAGCTTCCCGTTTACTATATGTGGAAGACCTATAGCGTTGATGAGTCAGTAGTCTGAGAGGGAATATGCTGACTCTAGTGTGAAGGATACCGGAAAGGATCCCAAGAGGGGAGGAATGGACGTATCTGGATCTGAGTTGATATAAATGAGTAGATGACTTGCATTGGGCTAGGCTTAACCTTGACATGCGCCAGTATTTAGACCAATGGTGATGCAAGAGAGCGGTGACTTAACCACTAGCCATGGAATATCCCGAGGGATGACAGACCCATTACCAACCGGAGCCGAGTGACTGAGACCTTCCCAAAGAAGTATGGTGCTATGACTTAAAGCATGTCTGCCAATAGAGACCAACATACATAGAGTTTAGATGCATATATACATTATTTGTTTCATATTGCATTGCATCTTGTTATGATCTGCTGTATGTTATTTATGTTGTTATTAGTTAACTTGCCTTGCTGAGTTCATTCGAACTCACTCCTTTTTGTGCAATCTTTTTGTTAGATTATTCTACGGGTATTGACTATTATGAAGGACAATATGATGAAGCGCAAGCCGATGAAGCGTACTACAAGCAAGGTATTGGCAACAATGAAGATCACACTGATGATCCCTCGAGCGATCAAGTTGCATACTACGCTTAGATGTAACGTAGAATTGGAACATCTATGTTGGATTGATGAAGTCCACTATTTTGAAGATGTTATCTATAGGATAGAAAACTCGTAGTTCAATTTGACTTTCTTTCTTTCTTTGCTTTCCTTTAAAACTAGTTGTAATTCTTTTTAGACTTATGTGCTACATTCCGTTGTAACTGTGGAGTGAGTTTCCGCCTCACTTTACTTCTTTTTGATGTGCTTACATCTGGTATCATTTTCCGCACTCTGATTATACTAATATTCATTTCCTGATTTAGATCTTTTGTTTGTAATATTAAAACTTGATTATTTTTCTGTTCATGATTATGTTATTGCATATGTGGGAGGATGATTTCTTTTCAATAATTGATCTCGGGGCTGTGGATCACACACCCGGGTATGCCAATTAGGGTATCGGCTGGGGGGATGTGACAGTAAGGCCAAAGCTTGTTTGTTAATGTCCAGGTATCTCGTCTACACATCGATGAGTACGTGGTTTACGTAATAAACCGAGTTTTATGTTGTGTCTCCTTTGACCATAAATACACTCATTGTAACCGAGAGATGGCCAGGTATACGGTGAGATTCTCTCCGGGAGTAGGTCGGGCCAAAATGGGGGTTGTCCTGAATGTTCTCTTAAGCTCTTTGAAAGCTTGCTGGCATTTTTTGGTCCATATGACTTCTCCCTGCCTTGATGTGGCTTTTAGTGCCTTGAAGAATGACTTGCATTTTTTGTCACATCCACCCAGCCGGTACCCCATTTGGAATACCCCGGATGTGATCCACAGTCCAAGGATCAATGATCTGAGGTCCATGCCTCCCACATACACGGTAACATAATCATGAACAGTAATAATCAATGGTAAAAACAATTAATACTAAACAATATGTATAAGATAGGATTAAATATATATCAGAGTGCAGAAGATATATAATATCAGAATGTGGTCAAAATCATATCAATGAGAGAAGGTGTGGTAGCCACCCTCTCAAAGCAGTGGAAAGCAAAAGTAGTTAAGTACATGTCCAGGTATCACCAGAAGAATCCAAATACATGTTAATTTCAGGACCGTATACTCCATAAACACACCAGGGAAATGGGGCACTACGCTAGGGTTTCTTCTATACTAATAGTAATCTCCTCAACAGTACGGATGAAGTAAACCCAACGCTGCCGCTCCCGTACAATTGTGGGGCTAACCCTGGTGCGGATGGTAATCCTCCTCGGCTCCAATATACGGATCCTCACCGACGCCACTACCCAGAGGGTAGTATGTGGAATCATAGTCCGCCTCAAGGGATGTGCCATCGTAGTCCTCGGTACCTGTAATATAATCTAAAAACATTTGCACAAAAGGAATGAGTTCGAAGAACTCAGCAAGGAAGTTATTCCATAATTAGAAATCATACACATTCAGAACATATTATAATGCAATGCGATATGGAACATATGATGCAAATATGAGTCTAACTCTATGAATGCTAGTCTCTAGGGTAGACATGCTTTAAGTCATAGCACCGTACTTCTCTGGGTCGTCAGTCACTCTCCCATTTCCATATCTTGGGAATGCCCTGGGAAGATCGGTAAAGTCATCAAAAACCTTGGTAAGGGGATCAGTCACCGCTCTCTCACATCACCATTTGGTCAAGTACTGGCACATGTCACAGTAAAGCCTAGCCCAATGCAAGTCATCTACCTCAGTCGGTCAAGTCAGATTCAGATACGTCCATTACTCACCCCCGGCGATCCTTTCCGGTATCCTTCACACTAGAGTCAATGAAATCCCGGATTTCGGACTCATCAACCCTATTGATCATCCACATATAGTAAACGGGAAGCTCTCACGTCCTCTCACGGATTGGTTACCGGTCTTGAGCGCCCGTGAGCCCAAGTCTATCCATATGCAACTCTACCAATAAATGGCCCCTTTCAGGTATCCGTAGCATGGTTTATGTCCCTTACCGGATTGGTTACCGGCCTAGAGCGCCCATCCAACCATACACTACCACGGGTTGTTCGGTCTCAATGCCCTTCTGATTCGGGTCTGACACGACAAGGATAAACCTAGCCACCCGACTAGACAGTCCTATGTATGTCATCCAATAACCCGGGAGAGTGTCGATAGGCACCATTGGAAAACATCCCATACTATTCCCTCTGATGCCCAAGGACAGAAGTGTCAGTAGGACACCCCCCAATCCCAAGTCATACGTAAGCAATCACATATTCAATCTCATCATTTTTCATGCATCCAATGCATATCCATAATAGTAATCAAATCATGATATTGAAACGAATCATTATAAACATAAGCAAATTCAAATGATAAAGTAACACAACAAGAGTATAAAGATTTAAATGCTACTGTTCTAACACATGTGTAATAGTCTTATAATGATTGAAAGAAAATCAAGAGATTTCATTCCTTAAATAAAACACAATTCAATATTTGATGACTTATATGTTTATGGAGATAACCATCCTTACCTTGGATGAATTGAGAATACCAAGAATAGTCCAATAGAATTGTTTAGGCCCTAAACAAGCATCAATAATAAGTTAGAAAAGAAGTCGGGAAGATCGGATGTTAATTGGATCAAAATTGGCCAAGGTTGCTGTCTGCCAACATTTTGGTCGATGGTCTTTGGTCGATGGTATCGACCAAAAGGATCGACCAAAATTTCCTTCGAGACAGAAATGTGGATTTTGGGGGTTTTCATCCGAAATGAGTTTTCCGGTGTTCGGATCAATCTGAAACTTGGAGGCATACTTAACAATAGTAGTAGGACACTATAAATCAAGAAATTAACCCAATCCAATGGTCTAAACAAAAGGCCCCAATTTGAGCTATCAACTTCAAGTGATAAACATCATGGCATGAGTTGGAATTGATTGCATTGATGATGAATGGCATGTAATAGTTAGAGGAACTAATAGAAATTTGATTGGAATCATATGGCAATGTTAAACATGAACATAATACATCCTATAACTCAGTTTGGTACCAAACGGCATGATGTTAATAGATAAATCATAGAACACATATGCTAGGCATGAGATAGAAGCATAGCATCAAAGAATAGTTAAGGAAATCATGGATTGAACATAAGTAGACACTTGGAGTGGTGGTTGCAAGGTTGCAGCACCATTCCAAATGTCTCATCAGCAAGATGGCAATAGAAAAGAGTAGAAAATGGTAGGGTAGAGAGTGGAATGATGATTCATACCTTAGTGTGGAAGATGAAGACAAGAATCAATGATAAACAAAGAGTTTTTGATGAGGTGCCCTTCACATTAGCCAAGGAGCTGTTTTGGGAAGCTCTCCCCACGTTTTCAGGTGAGAAAATGATTGCAATAGGGCTCAAGGCTTGAGGTTATAATAAATAGAAAAGGAATATTTCATGGAATCATTAACTTGGCAGACTGGGATATTGTGGTCGATGGTCCTTGGTCAATGGTATTGACCAAAAGGATCGACCAAAATATTTCCAGCAGAAAACTAAGGTTTAGAACAGCAACTTCAAGTAGGGTTTTGAAAGGCTACACAAGGTCAATTTGAGTGAGGTTTTCTTCTACAATTCAATCAAGAAGTCTAGTTCCAGGGAGTACCTTCGGATTGTGCACAGGATGTTATTTGGTACATCAACTATATTAGTAATCTCTTGTTTTCTTATTGATTTACTCTTACATGATCAAGTTCTTATTATTGTGATTATGAAGAAGGTATTGCAACCTTGCAAACACCTCTTCTACAATCTCCTATGATGAGAATGAATCTCCATTCATTCCATTCATGCTATGATATTCATACTTGATTCTTATGATTTCTTCATGAAGCCATGATCATTCTTTCGATTTGATTTCTCTAGCATGTTAGATATATTTTCATGTTACTTTCAAGTATGATCTACTGATTATGTTCTACTAGAATGAGATCTTATCATCTCTAGTTCCTCTCTTGAGTTCATAGCTTGTTTTCATTGAAAACTATGATTTTTACCGAATTAGAAAGTCATGTTTTCAAATTAGTATGTATTGTTTTTGACCATTGTTAGTGTCTAATCTATGCTAGGTAGTTTTAGATTACTATTCTTAATGATCCCTTAAAATTTTGAAGTGTTTTGAATCCCGAAAGATGAGTTTCGGATCAAAATTCAAATTTTTGCTGCGTACTGTTCAGGTGGTCGATTGGACCAAGCTACCACCCAATTGACCAAGGCTGACCGTAGCTATATTCTTCGTCCGATTTGATTGGTTTGACCTCTGATCTTCTAGACCTCTTTCCTAATGTTGTATCTATGCTTGTTTAGGGATAATTTGCTAAGTTTGGAGCCATTCTCTTTGATCTTCGGATATCCATCGAAGTTAATTAAGGTAAGGACGGTTGTTTCCATATTAACATAGATTGCGTGAATCTTTGTTTTTATTTTGGGAATTTCGTAGATTCACTACCATTCTTATACTTTATTAATATAATGCTACTGCTGTAATTAAGTACTTCAAGTATAGTAGTACCTTGTTCATGTATTTCTTGAATCATGTATGATTACTTATCCTTGTCATTTACATATTCAATTGATCATGTTTATATGTATTATATGATGAGATATCGATTGTGTATGTTATGACTGAATTGGGAATGTGATTGATTAGGTATGATTTGGGATTGGGGAATGTCTTTTTGACATTTCTGTCCTTGGACATCAGTGGGACTAGTATGGGATATTTTTTATGGTTCCCTTAGACGCTTTCTCGGATTATTGGTTGTCATACCTAGGGCTTGTCTAGCAGTATTTGGCTAGGATGTCCCTGTTATATCAGACCCGATTCAGAAGGGTATTGAGATCGAGTAACCAGTGGTAGCAATGTGGATTTGTGGGCGCTCAAGACCGGTAACCAACCCGTGAGAGGACATGGATCCCATTGTGGGGGCCATTCATTGGTAGGGTCGTAAGTAGTAGACTTGGGCTCATAAGCGCTCAAGATCGGTGAGTATATCCATGAGAGGACATGAGAGCTTCTCGTTTTCTATTTGTGGATAACCAATAGGGTTAATGAGTCCCTAGTCTGAGAGGGATTCGCTAACTCTAGCGAGTAGGATATCGGAAAGGATCCTAAGAGGGGAGGAATGGACGTATCTGGATCTAAGTTGATATAACCAAGTAGATGACTTGCATTTGGCTAGGCTTTACCTTGACATGTGCCAATACTTAGACCAAACGATGATGTGAGAGAGCGGTGACCAAAACCCCAGCCATGGAATGTCCGAGACGGATGCAGGACCCATTACCAACCGAAAGAGAGTGATTTGAGACCTACCCAAAGAAGTATGGTGCTATGACTTAAAGCATGTCTGCCAATAGAGACCAGCATACATAGAGTTAGACTCATACATGCATTTGTCTGTTTCATATCATATTGTATCTGTCATGTTTTGTTATCATGTTATTTATGTTGCTATGGATATAACTTGCCTTGCTGAGTTCTTTTGAAGTCACTCCTTTTTGTGTAAATATCTTTGTTAGATTATTCTACAAGTACTGATGAGTATGACGGCCAGTACTATGAAGCGCAAGCCAATGATGCATACTACTCTCAAGGTGCTAGCAGTTACGAAGATTACGGTGAAGATCCCCTGTATGATCATGCTGCGTACCAGGATTAGCCCTACCTTGGAGTGGAAGCGACCATGTTTAGTTTCTCTAGTTTATGTATATGAAGATACACTTTATAAGACAGAAGAGACCTTAGTTTAGTTTGGTTATTTCTTTTCTTTCTCTCTTTTAAGAATCGGTTGTAATCTTTCCTTTTTAGTTTTCCAGCTACATTTCTGTTGTGATATGTGGAGTGATTTTCCACTCACTCTACATTTTGATTATTATATATTGGTATCATTCTTTCCACACTCTAATTATATTGTCATTCTCTCTTCTTATCTTGATCTCTTTTTTATATTATTACACATTGATTATATCTTGTTCATAATTATGTTATTGTGTCATGCGGGAGGATGATTTCCTCGATACTTGTTCTTCGAGGTTGTGGATCACACACTCGGGTATGACAGGTAGGGTATCGGCTGGGTGGATGTGACACAATCTACACCACATTATTCTTCCCAACCTCATCAATAACATCCTGCAGGAGTCCAAGTATATATATGTGGTCCTTTGTGTGCCCAGTAGCATCTACAGATTTTTTTTTTTAAAAAGGTCCTTCTATCACAATACACCATAAAGTTGATGATAGACTTTCTTGTCGGACCGGTCCATCCATCACACATAATATTGCATTCATATGATCTCCACATCTCTCAAACCACTGATGTACTACTGCAGCTCCTCCTTCTCCTCAATCAGTAAGGTGGTCATCACCTCTTTAAGGGTGGGAACACGATATCCAGGACCTGCATCTACGATAGTGTCAATCATATTCCTATAATAAGGACCCTTTGTCGTGTTTACTAGAGCCAAACTGTAGTACATCCACTTCGACACTACCCTCTTCACTTTCTTAGCCTTCCCTTTCCATGCACCTATAATCTTGGGCTGCTTGACCCCCTTCTTTCTGAAAATATCAGGATCCTGCTCTAGGATAGGATCCCTCCTCTGTGGATATATAGTTACGTGGTCCCCGTAGATCTACCGTATAAGTGACCCTCTGACTCTATGATCGGCTAAACAAACCACATAACCACCCCTATCCATAGATCTAGATGCTCCAGCCCCTACAGGCCTAGAGGGACCAACTCCTCTATATCTAGCTCTGGCCCTCTCCTCCTCCTAGTACTGCATCTCCCTACTCTCAGCCATCGTCCGTCTAATGTCCCTCTCCTCCTGCTCTCTGAGATCAATGGGATCAACATCTCAATCAGAATTTGAATCAACTCAACAAGATGATGGTCCCCACACCGCCTCATCCAATGCATCATTCACCCTCCTCTTTTCCTGTTTCTTCTTCCCCTGTCTTTCTCCATCTCTCTGACTGCCTTATCGATATCAGCATTCGCCTCAATGCACATGGCCACATCTTTTGAACTACCAATGATGTGAGCCTTAAACCTACTTATGCCACTTGAGTTCAACTCCTTACCACAGTAGTTGCATTTTGTTTTACTCTTGTTTCCATCAATAGCAACACCATACTGCCATGCAGGATCAACCCTCCCCCTCACTACAGACCCCGCTCCCTGTGGCTATGGCTGTCCCTGTCCCCTACCCTGCTATACTCCCTGTGAATCTTGTCACGCCCTCCCAGCCGGTACCCTATCTGGCATACCCGAGAGTGTGATCCACAGCCCGAAGATCAGGTATCGAGTGATCAACCTCCCACATAAACAATAACATAATCATGAACAATCATAACATGAGTGCGGAAGATAAATCATAGATCCAATAATGAAAGAATGAATCATAAACGAATCGGAATAATAGACATAATCAGAGTATCAAACAGATAAGTAAAGTGAAGCAAAAATCCCACTTTACATCCAGCGGAAAAGTAGCTCTAAAGAATAAACTAGATAAAAGCTAATCCCAGTAGCAAGTACATTGGGTAACTAAATTATTCTCCACTTTGTAGACGACATCCTTGTAGGTGTAGATCTCATAAATAGCACAAGGACGCTTCCACTCAATGGTCGGACTAAGCATCGTACGGAGCATAACCACCCGTGGGATCTTCAGAGTAATTGTGGTAACCGCAATCACCTTCCTGGAGATATGTCTCTTCGCCTTGCGCTTCCTCATAGGAACCGTCATAGTACTCAAGTACTGCAGGATAGTCTAACAACATTGTACAATAAAGGAATGAGTTTCAAAGAAACTTCGGTAAAAGCGATTAAAATCCATAATAACATAAATGGCGGGATTCCCGAACAATCATAAATGCAATATGATATGAGACAATCAATGAATGAATGAATCTAACTCTATGTATGCTGGTCTCTATTGGCAGACATGCTTTAAGTCATAGCACCGTACTTCTTTAGGAAAGTCCACTCACATCCTCAACCATTTAAGATATCTTGGATTCTCTCACGGATCATTTCACCGGTCTTGAGCAGCCGATTGGTAATGGGTCCTTCATCCCTCGGGACAAACCTTGGCGGGGGTTAAGTCAACACACTCTCTCACAACCATTTGGTATAAGTCTTGGCGCATGTCGGGGGTAAAACCTAGCCAAATGCAAGTCTTCTACTTGGTTACATCAAGTCGAGATCCAGATACTTCCATTCCTCGTCCACGACGATCCTTTCCGGTATCCTTCACACTAGAGTCGGCGTATCCTATGGCACCGACCAACTCGGACTACGGACTCATCAACCCTATTGATCATCCACATATGGTAAACGGGAAGCTCTCACGTCCTCTCACGGGTTGGTTACCGGTCTTAAGCGCCCGTGAGCCCAAGTCTAACCATATGCAACCCTACCAATAAATGGCCCCCACAATGTGATTCCTGTCCTCTCACGGGTTGGTTACCGGTCTTGAGCGCCCATGAATCCCCATTGCTACCACGGGTCGTTCGGTCTCAATACCCCTCCGATTAGGGTCGACATAACAGGACATCCTAGCCAAACACTACTAGACAATCCTAGATATGTCATCCAACGGTTTAGGAAGGTGTCCGGAGGGCATCTCCGGAAACATCCCATAATATTCCCGTAGTAGTCCAAGGACAGAAGTGTCAAAAGGACACCTCTCCTTTCCAAACCATACGTAAGCATACACATGCATCAATTCATATAATCACATATATGGTAACTCCATATATGGAAAGAAATCGATAATTACAATCACTTGTATAACATTGGTAAGTAAATCATACATGAATCAATTCAATATGAATAAGTAATGCTACTGTAATCAAAGTTATGCAACAGTAGTATATCATTGTAAGAATCTAATTTAGGAAACATATTAATGATATTCAAATATAGAAACTAGATTCATGCTATCTATGTAATTAAGGAAAATAACCATCCTTACCTTTTATAACTCGCAAAGAATCCTAAGAAATCAAGTAAGATCTTGGCAAACTTGAGAAGAAGGTCCTAAACAAGTATATACAACATATTAGGAAAGATCCCTAGCAGAATATATATCAAAATATCCGAAACAGACCAATTCTGGAGTTGCTGTACTCATTGGTCGAGTGGATTGGTCGAGTGGTCCAGTCGACCAATCAGTCGACCAATGCGAGACGTAGCTTATAAAATCGGAGTTTTAAGATATGAAATCCGAATTTGGTGGTTCAAAAGGGTACTAATCAAGGGGTAGACTATATCCGTAGTATTCTAACATAAAGGGGACCTCAAAACACTAATCAAATCAAAGTATCAAGATCCAAATTAGGAAACAAAAAGTTACCATAAATAAATCAAACATGGATCTTGATGAATTTTGAAATAGAAAACAAGGACAAGAACTATAGGAGGATGGATCATTGCTTTCGGTAATGAAAACATGAAAACATGCATAGGTCTTCATGGAATAAGGCTTAGAAGCATAAATCTAAATAAGGAAATAAAACCTACCATATATGTACTATCATGCATCATGAAGAACACATAGTAAGGTAGAAGAGAACAACTAGAATTCTATGGATTATGGATCATGGAAAGAAAACACAACCATTAACCACTAACATGATCAATGAAAGAAGATCCAAAGAGATCAGAATTCAGATTAGAAGATTAACGAGAGATTAAATCATAGTTTGATCATGAATCCTTCAAGAGCTTGCAATGATCATGGTTAAGATCATTGTTCTAGCCTTAAATCCTTAGGATGATCATGAGAACATGTTCGAGAGATGTTTGCAACAGAGAATGCAGCATCTCTTCTCTGTCTCAACTCAAAAAGGAAAGAAAAACAAAGATGGAGGAGAAGAAGAGAGAGTAGACATACCTTTTGATGCAAAAAGAAGAGTTCCGACGAAGATCCGCCAAGAAAACTCCAAGGATGCAAGAGAGATGACTTGCGAGAGGTCTTTGGTTCGTTCCGAGAGGGTTTGGAGGCAGCAAATACGAAGTGGACTCGAGGTTAGACTTAAATAGAGCAAGAATCAACCTAATTGCCAAAGACAGACACCCATTGGTCGAGTGGATTGGTCGGCGGCCCCGATCGACCAATCGGTCGACCAATGCTTGAAAGCAAGGCCAAAACGAGGGAATTGAAGGTCAGATCAAATCCAATCCTAAAGGGGTTTTGCACACAAGTCAAGTGACTTACCTAGTAGGTAGAAATGCCTTCAAACCAAGATAGAGAGCACTCCAAGTCCATCAACTAATTATATCTTCATCGGGATTCTGTTTCCATAAATAGAACCTCATCATCAACCTTCATGGATTCAAAGCCAGACACCAAGTCCTCTCTTGGGATGGCCCAAAGCTGACTTCTTACTTTACTTCGGGTCATCGGACCTACAAATAACAAGGTTTCCGGGTCAAGGTTAGGGCTGGGTTTCACATTCTCCCCCCCTTAAAGAAATTTCGTCCCCGAAATTGAAAGCGTACTGTGCTTCCAAAGAGGTAAGGAAACTTCTCCTTCATGTCTTCTTCCTTCTCCCAAGAAGCTTCTTCAGGGGTATGGTTCTTCCACCGAATCTTCACCAAAGGAATGGCGCGATTCCAGCTGCTTGTCCTTCCTATCCAGGATTTCGGCCGGTTCTTCATCATAGGTCAAATCAGCACTAAGTCCTTCAGGTGCTTGCTGCAAAATGTGTTCCGGATTCTCTATGTATTTTCGGAGCATCGAAATATGGAACACATTGTGCACACCAGCAAGAGACGGAGGTAATGCTAATCGATACGCAACAGGTCCAACCTTTTCCAAAATCTCGAAAGGTCCAATGTAACGAGGGCTAAGCTTTCCCTTAACATTGAATCTCATCACACCCTTCATTGGTGAGACCTTGGGAAAGACTTTCTCTCCAACTTGAAATTCCAAATCGGTCCTTCTCTTATCAGCATAAGATTTCTGTCTCGATCAGGCGAGACTTAATCCTTTCTCTTATCATATCTACCATAGCACTTGTAGCTTCAATCATCTCGGGACCTAAGACTTTTCTTTCACCTGTCTCGATCCAGTACAAAGGTGTCCTACAAGTACTACCATACAAAGCCTTGAATGGAGCCATGCCTATTGTTGCTTGATAAGCTGTTGTTATAGGCAAACTCAACCAAAGCTAGGTGTTCATCCCAATTACCACCCATATCCACCACACAAGATCGAGCATGTCTTCCAATGTCTGAATTGTCCGCTCGGATTGTCCATCGGGCTTGTGGATGATGGGCTGTACTCAAGTTCAATTGGGTTCCCAAGGCCTTCTGCAAACTATTCCAAAACCTTGAGGTGAACCTAGGATCACGATCCGAGACAATACTCAATGGCACACCATGCGGACGAACCACATTATCCACATAAAGCCTGGCTAGCTTATCCGGAGTATGAGTGATCTTCATAGGAATGAAATGGGCTGATTTGGTCAACCTATCAACAATCACCCACACGGTGTCATTGCCTTTACTTGTCCGAGGCAAGCTAGTCACAAAGTCCATGGAGATATCTTCCCACTTCCAACTAGGAATAGGAAGGGGTTGAAGTAATCCAGATGGAGGTTGTCGAACGGCTTTCACACGCTGGCAAGTCTCACACTTGGCAACAAAATCATCAACATCCGCCTTTAGACCAATCCACCAAAAATGTTCCTTCAAGTCCTTGTACATCTTGGTGCTTCCGGGTGTATAGTAAAGAGTGGTGGTGTGCTTCCTTCAATATTTCTTTCTTAACTTCTTCGTTGTCGAGCACGCACACAGTCTTCCTCTAAACATCAAAGCACCATCCATGGATATACCAAAGTCGGGGTCCGACTCGGGATTCGAAGAAATCTTCTCAACTTTGATCAAAAACTCTTGATCGGAACTCTGTGAGCAACAATCTTATCTCTAAGACCAGATCTTGCCGTCATGGCGAAAGAATAAAATCGGGAATTCTCGGGGACGATTTCCAAATCAAAACTCTCAATAGAAGACCACAATGGTAAACTCAAAGCATTCAAATCCAAAGTCTTCTTCGGTTCTTCCTACTAAGGGCATCAGCAACAACATTTGCTTTCCCGGGATGATCTTGAATATCACAATCATAATCGGAGACGAGTTCCAACCATCTCCTTTGTCTCATGTTCAACTCCTTTTGGGTAAAGAAATATTTCAAACTCTTATGATCCGTGAAAATGGCAATCTTCTCACCGTAAAGATAATGTCTCCAAATCTTCAAAGCAAAGACAACGGCGGCAAGTTCTAGATAATGAGTGGGGTAATTCCGCTCATAATCCTTCAATTGCCGAGAAGCTTAGGCTACGACCTTGCCATGTTGCATCAGTACACAACCCAAACCAATCTTTGACGCATCGGTATAAACTGTCATACCACCGGAACTATCGGGTATAGTCAAAACCGGGGCACTTGTCAATCTATCTTTCAACTCTTGGAAATTCTTCTCACGGGCGTCGGACCAAACAAACTTCTCTTCTTTCCTGGTCAACTTAGTCATAGGAGCAGCCAACCGAGAAAAGTTCTCAATAAACCTTCGGTAGTAACCCGCCAATCCAAGAAAACTTCTTATTTCCGTTACTGACTTCGGTCTCTCCCAATCAGCCACAGCTTGGACCTTTTCAGGATCGACACGAATACCTTCGGCTGAAACTACATGACCAAGGAAAACCACTCTCTTAAGCCGGAAATCACACTTGCTAAACTTAGCAAACAACTTCTTTTCCGCAACCTTTGCAAAGTGAAACTTAGATGACTCGCATGCTCTTCTTCGCTCTTCGAATAGATCAAGATGTCATCAATGAAAACAATCACAAACTTATCAAGCACATCATGAAATACCCGGTTCATGAGGTCCATGAATACCGCAGGAGCATTGGTCAATCCGAAGGGCATGACTCTAAACTCGTAGTGACCATACCGCGTTCGGAAAGCTGTCTGGAAGATATCACTAGACTTCACTTTCAATTGGTGATATCCGGACCTTAAGTCAATCTTCGAGAACACAACTGCTCCCTTCAACTGATCGAAGAGATCATCGATTCTGGGCAGCGGATATCTATTCTTGATAGTCAACTTATTCAACTCACGGTAGTCGATGCACAAGCGCATACTACCGTCTTTCTTCTTGACGAACAAGACCGGAGCTCCCCAAGGTGAAACTCCCTTCTCTTTTTTAACTTTTCCCACCTAGTGTGTCACCTTGGTTTCCAAATCATAAGCAAGATATCCAAGAACATCATCAACAACTTGCTTCCACTCCTTACTTAAAATCATCAAAAATCCACTTGACCAAATGATTGGAAATCTTAAATCATGCTTAAATATATCCATATAGTCATCAAACAATATTCCATAAGGCAAAAATCACATTTTCCAAAAAATTCAACAGCAAATGAGGTCACTATGACCATTGGTCGAGTGATTGGTCGAGTGACCCAGTCGACCAATGAGTCGACCAATGTGGCAGAGAATGCGAAAATTCGCATTATAAGCCTCATTTTCACATTCCAACCTTATTCTAACTTCTTCCAAAGGTGAGAGAGCTCTAGGGAAAATCTCCAAGAGTTCCCACAAGTGTTCTTGAGGTGATTTAGTGCTTCAACAACAACACCACAACACACCATCTTCATAAACAAGGTAAATCTCTCATTCTTTCTTCCATTTTCATCTTCTCATGCTTGCATTTCAATAAAACCATGCTTTACTTGTATCCAATGCTAGAAATCATGCTTAGGAATGCTTAGAAACATATTCCCTAGGTTTTAAACACAATGACATGCATAGACAACAAGTTTTAACACATTTGGTGCTCATCTCGCAAAGTTTTATACCGAAATCGATATCTTTAGAAAAATTTCGTTTTCTCTCAAACCGCTTGAAATTTTCGCACGAGATCAAATGCTACATGCTCAATATGACATTGTAGATAGGTCCATACAATTTGATTTAACCAATTTCAACTTTTCAAAAATCCAATTTTGACCTAAATTGCAAAATCCCCAAATTTCCTTCTTGCTGAATTTTTCGCTTTAATCCATGTTTTCGATCGATTTTCATCAAAACAACTTCATAGACATGAAATTCCAAGTATTGCGCACATGCTAGTATGTTCAAATCAAATTTCCCCCAAATTTGAAATTTTCCGAAAAATTACGAAAATACCCTTTTGGCTCAAATCTTGAAATAGCACTAATTGGAAATGTCTCTTGTCTCTTCCACAGATACATCATGCAGAGGGGAGGACGAGGAGGAGGTAGAGGTCGAGGTCGCATCGTAGGTGCTCTTAGGGGCGAGAGGTCGGGTTCCTTTCGAGCCTAGAGAGGAGGTTAGGAGGCCGGACATGTTTGACACACCTCGGGCCGAGTTTGCATGCGAGGCCTACTTCAGCTATTGTAACATCGAGATGGGGCGTCTACTTCATTTACGCCAGCTCGGAGCCTTTAGGATCCGGCAGAGGTTCGACACTTTACGGTGGACTCACCTCTTCACCGAGGATTTGCCGGTATACCGGAGCTAGTGAGGTTGTTCTTCAGCAACCTTACTTACACGAGAGGAGGCTCGGGGCCGGGGACATCCACTCGGACTTGTCCTCGGGAGCGGGGTCCTTCGGACTCGGATTCGCTTCTCTACCCGGACAACGGCCGAGATCTTGCGGGTCCCTTACTATCCACGGCGGTGTGTGTGGATACCTGCGAGGAGCGGATCTGGACAGCCATCGATGCCGTACGAGCTTCGCGAGATATGCTCTACGCTATGGGATAGCCGCCGATGCTTCACATCGTGGACTAGCGGACGGATGACGGGTTCTGCACGTATTATCGGTCGCATAGTCGGCCGAAACATCATGCCGAAAGCCGGACATCACCATCGGGTCACGGTGATGGAGGCCTTGGTCATTTACCGCATCTACATGGGCTTCGAGATCGATCTCTCCTACATCATTCAGCGAGGTCATCTTTGGACTTAGTTCTGCGGCCTAGCATGCGGAACCTTTGCTATGGGAGGCTTCGACTTTGATCTTCGGGCATTTCGGGGTGAGTTTCGAGGATACTCCGATGGACACTAGATCACGGGGATACCCCATTGGGACTCGGACCATTCGACGGATGAGACTACATCGGTTAGAGAGATCTCCTGGTCCGGAGGGTGAGGATGATGATGAATCGGAGGATGAGGATCGGGGATCGGAGGATGGAGGAGAGGATATCGGTCCCGATAGTGATGATCAGGCCGGAGATGATCTGAGATATGCGCGAGGCTGAGCACTGTGCATCACGAGTTTCCTTCATCACACTTCGAGGCGGCGGCCCTTCACATGCGGTTCCGGAGACTTCGGATCTTGGTGCACTGGATGAGATCGATGACTTCCATGCTAGAGAGGATGGAGGTCGGACGGGAGCAGATGTACGAGAGGATGGAGTCTCGACGGAGACAGGATAGAGCATCGGGTGACTCGGCTAGCGAGAGGAGTTCGAGCATATAGAGATCGAGTAGATCACCTAGATAGATTTGTACCTTAGGATTTTCCATTTATGCATTTCGGATGTAATCATTGTAAAAACTTTTGAAATTAATGAAGTTCATTTTGTTTCTCTTTAATTATTGTATGTTATGCACTTTTCTTTTCCTTGCATTAGTGACATTTGTTCAAGTATAATTATGGTATGTTATTGCGAAATGTTCTGTTATGCCTCAAAGTTCAAGTTTCTAATTCTGTGTTCTATTATTCACTTCTAAGAGTAGAAGAGTCATTTCGGATCAATGACTCGGGAATGTTCAGTTGTTGTCTTTTGTGGTTAGGATCTCCTCGAACCTTGGGCTCGATACCAATCATCACGCCCTCCCAGCCGGTACCCTATCCGGCATACCCGAGAGTGTGATCCACGGCCCGAAGATCGGGTATCGAGTGATCAACCTCCCACATAAACAATAACATAATCATGAACAATCATAACATGAGTGCGGAAGATAAATCATAGATCCAATAATGAAAGAATGAATCATAAACGAATCGGAATAATAGACATAATCAGAGTATCAAACAGATAAGTAAAGTGAAGCAAAAATCCCACTTTACATCCAGCGGAAAAGTAGCTCTAAAGAATAAACTAGATAAAAGCTAATCCCAGTAGCAAGTACATTGGGTAACTAAATTATTCTCCACTTTGTAGACGACATCCTTGTAGGTGTAGATCTCATAAATAGCACAAGGACGCTTCCACTCAATGGTCGGACTAAGCATCGTACGGAGCATAACCACCCGTGGGATCTTCGGAGTAATTGTGGTAACCGCAATCACCTTCCTGGAGATATGTCTCTTCGCCTTGCGCTTCCTCATAGGAACCGTCATAGTACTCGGTACTGCAGGATAGTCTAACAACATTGTACAATAAAGGAATGAGTTTCAAAGAAACTCGGTAAGGCGATTAAAATCCATAATAACATAAATGGCGGGATTCCGGAACAATCATAAATGCAATATGATATGAGACAATCAATGAATGAATGAATCTAACTCTATGTATGCTTGGTCTCTATTGGCGGACATGCTTTAAGTCATAGCACCGTACTTCTTTAGGAAAGTCCACTCACATCCTCAACCATTTAAGATATCTTGGATTCTCTCACGGATCATTTCACCGGTCTTGAGCAGCCGATTGGTAATGGGTCCTTCATCCCTCGGGACAAACCTTGGCGGGGGGTTAAGTCAACACACTCTCTCACAACCATTTGGTATAAGTACTTGGCGCATGTCGGGGTAAAACCTAGCCAAATGCAAGTCTTCTACTTGGTTACATCAAGTCGGATCCAGATACTTCCATTCCTCGTCCGACGATCCTTTCCGGTATCCTTCACACTAGAGTCGGCGTATCCTATGGCACCGACCAACTCGGACTACGGACTCATCAACCCTATTGATCATCCACATATGGTAAACGGGAAGCTCTCACGTCCTCTCACGGGTTGGTTACCGGTCTTAAGCGCCCGTGAGCCCAAGTCTAACCATATGCAACCCTACCAATAAATGGCCCCCACAATGTGATTCCTGTCCTCTCACGGGTTGGTTACCGGTCTTGAGCGCCCATGAATCCCCATTGCTACCACGGGTCGTTCGGTCTCAATACCCCCTCCGATTAGGGTCGACATAACAGGACATCCTAGCCAAACACTACTAGACAATCCTAGATATGTCATCCAACAGTTTAGGAAGGTGTCCAGAGGGCATCTCCGGAAACATCCCATAATATTCCCGTAGTAGTCCAAGGACAGAAGTGTCAAAAGGACACCTCTCCTTTCCAAACCATACGTAAGCATACACATGCATCAATTCATATAATCACATATATGGTAACTCCATATATGGAAAGAAATCAGTATTACAATCACTTGTATAACATTGGTAAGTAAATCATACATGAATCAATTCAATATGAATAAGTAATGCTCCTGTAATCAAAGTTATGCAACAGTAGTATATCATTGTAAGAATCTAATTTAGGAAACATATTAATGATATTCAAATATAGAAACTAGATTCATGCTATCTATGTAATTAAGGAAAATAACCATCCTTACCTTTTATAACTCGCAAAGAATCCTAAGAAATCAAGTAAGATCTTGGCAAACTTGAGAAGAAGGTCCTAAACAAGTATATACAACATATTAGGAAAGATCCCTAGCAGAATATATATCAAAATATCCGAAACAGACCAATTCTGGAGTTGCTTGTACTCATTGGTCGAGTGGATTGGTCGAGTGGTTCAGGTCGACCAATCGATCGACCAATGCGAGACGATAGCTTATAAAATCAGAGTTTTAAGATATGAAATCCGAATTTGGTGGTTCAAAAGGGTACTAATCAAGGGGTAGACTATATCCGTAGTATTCTAACATAAAGGGGACCTCAAAACACTAATCAAATCAAAGTATCAAGATCCAAATTAGGAAACAAAAAGTTACCATAAATAAATCAAACATGGATCTTGATGAATTTTGAAATAGAAAACAAGGACAAGAACTATAGGAGGATGGATCATTGCTTTACGTAATGAAAACATGAAAACATACATAGGTCTTCATGGAATAAGGCTTAGAAGCATAAATCTAAATAAGGAAATAAAACCTACCATATATGTACTATCATGCATCATGAAGAACACATAGTAAGGTAGAAGAGAACAACTAGAATTCTATGGATTATGGATCATGGAAAGAAAACACAACCATTAACCACTAACATGATCAATGAAAGAAGATCCAAAGAGATCGAATTCAGATTAGAAGATTAACAGAGATTAAATCATAGTTTGATCATGAATCCTTCAAAAGCTTGCAATGATCATGGTTAAGATCATTGTTCTAGCCTTAAATCCTTAGGATGATCATGAGAACATGTTCAGAGATGTTTGCAACAGAGAATGCAGCATCTCTTCTACTGTCTCAACTCAAAAAGGAAAGAAAAACAAAGATGGAGGAGAAGAAGAGAGAGTAGACATACCTTTTGATGCAAAAAGAAGAGTTCCGACGAAGATCCGCCAAGAAAACTCCAAGGATGCAAGAGAGATGACTTGCGAGAGGTCTTTGGTTCGTTCCGGAGGGTTTGGAGGCAGCAAATACGAAGTGGACTCGAGGTTAGACTTAAATAGAGCAAGAATCAACCTAATTGCCAAAGACAAGCACCCATTGGTCGAGTGGATTGGTCGACCGGCCCGATCGACCAATCAGTCGGCCAATCTTGACAACAAGGCCAAAACAGGAATTGAAGGTCCGGATCAAATCCAATCCTAAAGGGGTTTTGCACACAAGTCAAGTGACTTACCTAGTAGGTAGAAATGCCTTCAAACCAAGATAGAGAGCACTCCAAGTCCATCAACTAATTAGATCTTCATCAGGATTCTGTTTCCATAAATAGAACCTCATCATCAACCTTCATGGATTCAAAGCCAGACACCAAGTCCTCTACTGGGATGGCCCAAAGCTGACTTCTTACTTTACTTCGGGTCATCGGACCTACAAATAACAAGGTTTCCGGGTCAAGGTTAGGGCTGGGTTTCACAAATCTGCTTCTCTCCCACTGCTAGACATGATAACTCTTGCAACAAAAATGATTGCATAAACAATTACATACCAATATAATATTTTAAACAATATATAAAATTATTTCGACAAAAGAAAAGGCTACCATATAAAAACTAATAATGAAATCACACGAGCAACACTTAAAAATAATTATATAGGTATTCCATAATTTTCTCTAATTTTTAAAATCATTTCCTTTATTTCTGCCTAATTTTTTTCTCTCTTTTTTCATAATAATTTATATTTTATATTAATATTTTAATAAATTAAAAAAATAAATTATTTATTTATTGGGTCGAAAAATATTCCAACTCCGTGAGTCTATAGATTGGCCCATGGAGATCCACATATATTTTTTTCAATCACGATACAACACATCATGCAAAAAGCAAGCATTTGAAATGTAGAAAAATACAAATTTTGACGCCCGAAAATAAATAAATAACTTACTTAGCAAAAAAAATTCCGACTCCATGAGTTTGTAGATCAGCCTACTATATTCAACATATATTAATTTCATACCCATCCAACAACATTATGGCATGCATTTTAAAAAATTAGAGAAAAATAGTTTACCTCTCAGATGAAAAACTCCACAAAACACCCAGACCTGTGTGAAATCTTGTTTGATCGTCGCGAATAATGCTATATCCGTCCATAATGAAGTGAGAACTAATGTCTTATGTCAAAGATCGGACAAAAATATGGCAAAAACGCCAAGAACTAGGAGAGAGAACCTCTGGAGGAGGTTTGGAGAGGAGAGCGAAAATCATGAAAATTAATGAGATGATTCGCCCAAAAATCGGTGAACTACCATATATATCGTCGAACTCGTGATATATCACAAGTTCGGCGAAAAAATGGTGAGAAATCAGCTATATCTCGCCGATTCGCATATCGGTGTTGGGTTGGATTCGCCCAGCACCGAAATTCAGCAATTTTGTGCACCTTGGTTTCAAGCGATCCTGTGCAAAAAACAATAGAATGAGTTTTGTCTATGATAGTCTATTATGGCTTATTATGTTTTTTTTAAAGATTAATAATAAATACCAGAGGCACATAGGAAAAAGGAAACATTTTTGGGAAAATGAGAATGAAAAGTGACACCGAGAAGGCCTTTAGTTTTTTCTTTTTTTTTTTTCGGTAGAAAAGGCCTTTACTTACCTGTATTCTTTTAGTATTCTTGCATTGGCGAATCTACTGTACTAGATTCTTCACGTACTTAAGACCAATAACGGTTACCTATGTACAAAAATCATTGACATCGCCTGCATTAGAGGAAAGCCAGGCATGATGGTTACTCTGCATAGCACATGATACACTGTAGCTTACCATTTCTTGTGATGTTGGCACATCATAGGAAGCAACTCTACTTGCCCTGTAAGGTTCTTTCATCACTTTGCATGCAAAAGTTATGGCATGTAGATCAAGAAACTGGTACAAGAATTCAATCTCTTTATCTTTCTCCTTTATGTTCCTTTTCTTCTTTTCCTTTTTCTACTTTTCTCCTCCTTTTTCCTGTTCTGCGAGCTGCACCAAAGCTCCACTGGAATCCATTTGAATCTAATTGCACCTGTTAGAACCAAATAAGTGAATAACTACCAAGTTCACAACCTTGCATTTCCACACATGGTATGTAAACAAACATGCAGTACATTCTGATATCATCTTCCCATGCCCAAGTTTCATCCAGACACTTATATAAGTTCTCTCCATGCCTTTATAGTACAAAATATGCATGGAAGTGTAAATGAAAATGGCTGCATAGGTTAGCTCAACCTAATAGGTAGATTCAAGCTTTTAACGCTCAAATACTTTTATAAGCTCAGTTTGATCAAAAGAGTACAATTATGATAGAAATGAAGCAAGGCAATAATGGAGTTCAAAAGGTTTTCTTGCTTTGCCCCCACTAACCCCCTTTTTCTCTAAACAAAAGTAACCATTTTTTAAAGGGAGCAACTTTCAGGATTCAACAGAATATGCATGGATCTCCTTCAACACTGTTGAGCGAGCTTCTAAGCATTTCCTTTTGGCAGAGGCACTTATAACACCTTTCCTTCCCAGTTTATTATAAACTACATATACTTTTCCAGGGATAAGCATGGGAAAAATTGAGGAAAGCATCTTCAAATCAGATCCATCCGTTGATTGATGACGGGCAAATGGTTTGAACACCAACCCCCAAGAAATCCCTAGTTTGTCCTCCTGTATCATCTTGGGTATTAGGGCGTTTCCTTGGGTACATCTGTAACTGATCCAAATTGGATAAACTGTTAATGGAGCCATGATCTAAATCAGTTCCCATCTTAGATGTTGGGTTTGAACTGAACAATCCATTGTATTTGTTTTCATCTTCAACTTGAGTGTTGCTGCACTTGACTCCAAAGTTTCCAAGAAAGGATGGATCAGTCGTTGAAGTTGCACCTATTTGAGCAGCTTTTTGTAGCAATGCTGTAGCAGACATGTTTGCAGCAGTTAGTTGGTGATGCTGGTGTTGGAAGCTGTACATCGAAGGAGCACTTGCTAATGGAGGACTACTAACTTGCTTATTGTTGTTTAATGGAAGCGATGTGCTTGTTAGCTCACCAGCATTGGTTGAGGACAGCTTGTTTCCATAAACCCAATTGAATTGGTACTCTGATTGTAGAGCATTTGTGCATGGAGTACTGTAAGGATCAGTGTAAGATGGCAATTGATGTAATTCTACTGGGAGATTATTGCTTGAGGGTTTGCTAACATGGGATCCTTGGCCCATCCACAGAGAAAGACCAGCTCGGGGCTGTTCAATCTCTGCTTCATTGCTTGAGATTGGCTTGAAAATCGAAGAGAAATGTTGAAACATATTGGATCCTAGGGGTGTCCCCGAAAGATGATAGCTGAAGTTGCCTGAGGTTGCATTGATGATATTAGATGCTTCTGTAGCTCTTGCTGTTTCTTCTGCTAAGGCATCACAAAAAGCCCTGTGTGTGATGAAGCTGTCTCTCCTGTGTCATAAAAATGCAGAAACACAAACTAGTTCAGATTTCAGGACAGTAATCTGACAACACTATGAGCTACTACTACCTCAACTAGTACGTACTACACAACAGTAACAAGCGGATTTGGAGCTTGTAGCTGAATTCTTTGATAAGGACTTATTTCTCCATGAAGTTGCAGGTCTTATCCCAGTTCTTATCAGCCATAAATAGGGAAAGAAGAAGGAAGAAAGAAAAAAAAAGATTAACAGAAATACCAACAAGATAGAGATACTACTGTATACAAGAAGTTAATTAAGATATTTGATCACAGAATATCAACAATATATGTCTTCTAGATATCTATTTGTCTTCATTATGTCCCATTTCCTTTTCACCTAAAAGCCAAATTAAGAGAGAGAGAGAGAGAGAGAGAGAGAGAGAGAGAGAGAGAGAGAGAGAGAGAGAGAGAGAGACCTATTTGTCTCTTGCACACTACTTACAAACAAAAAAACATCTCAACCACTAAATCATTTCATGCTTCCTTGGCTTAAAATTTCTTGATTGGGTTTTTGTTCGCACCGATGTTTCAATACATGAATCAAATGATCCTTAAAAAAGCAAGAAAGATAGTAGAAATTACCGCGAAAATAAAGTCCCGCAATCACATCTGTACTCTCTGGTGCCACAGGTTTTTGAATGAGCTTTCCAATCTGATTGCACAGCATAACGCTTGGAGCATTTCTCACATTTCCACTTCTTTTCTCCATGTTTTCTGCAGAAGTGTTTTTTTATGCCAGTGAGGTCACCGAGAGCCCTAGAAGGATGGTGATGGACACAGCTCTTTTCTGGGCAAACATACACACGCTTCCTGGGTTCTTTACTTGTCCTTTGCTTGAGCTTCCATGGAAGGTTATGTCCACGCCGATGAAGTTGAAGATTTTGATCTCTTTGGAAACCCTTCCCACAAATCTCACACAAGAATCTGTTGGTAGCCATTAGAGTCTTCGGCGACAAGGCGATGACCTCGGCTTCAGGATCTATTTAACAGTCATAAATCAAAAACATGAAGATCCATGAATGCACGGAGTCAGATAGGTAAAACAATAGTTGAATTAATCTACATATAATCAGGAAAGAAATAAAAAGATTACCAGGGGTTCCAGGTAGGTTTCTCTTTCTCTTAATTGGAGGAAGATTGGATCCTGCAGCAGTACTAGTGTTCTGTGTGAAAGAACTTGAGATTGCATCTCCTGTCATCTTCTCTTGCATCTCAAATTCTTTATCCTTGGAATCAATATTCAAGAAACTCAAAGAAGCAAAATCAATGAAGATGATGAGATCAAGAAGAAACCCAACACAAAGGGTACCTTGGTTATGGCTGTAATGCTAATTAACATGGGCTAATAAATGGAGGATTTGATGAACCTCTCTCTCTCTCTCTTTCTCTCTCTATTCTCTCTTTCCTTGTGTGTGCGTGTGTGAGTGTGTGTTAGCAGTGTTATTGCCTGCTTTTGGTCTGAATTATATTATTATTCTATGGGTGGCGGTGAAAGTTAAAGTTGGGAAGGGGGTCGGTCGGAGGAGGATTTAGAAGAGAGAAGGGGGGAAGCTCGAAGGTGCATGATGATGACACATATGATAAGGTCGGAAGAAAGCGAGTCTCCATACCTTTTCCTATATGGAATGATTATCCCATAATTTGGTTTGCCTTTTGTTTTCTTTACTCTCCATTTCTATATATTCTATTCTACACACCAAATTTAAGGACCATGGCCCATAGCTTGGAAAAAAAACTAAAGATCAACTTCCAAGCAAGAACCCAACCAGAATCTCTATGTGTATAGTGAATGTTAGAGAGAGAGAGAGGGTCTTTTTTATCTGGAACTTTGATTACATCAAGATATTCTTGCACCCTCCCACACAATACCAAATCTCACTGTTGATGTTGCACTTAAATTTTGACTCTTAATCTGTTCAATCAACTCTTAGTCTAACAAGGCTCAAAACCCAATAGGCTAAGCTAGCTATTAACCACAAAAACATAGCCTCCTATATTAGATTTTGCAATTTGTTGACAAAAGCTTGAGATCATGAATTGCTCTCTACCCCTGCAGAAACCCATTCTTAAAAGATGTGATCCTTAGCTTCTAGCTAATCAATTCTTAAACCCGGAAAACCCTTTTCCTTGCAAGACTGGAACCAGTTAGTTTGATTCAATGGAGCCAGAGCCACTGCCACTCAATACAGAAAACCTATTTAGCAAGTGATGATTGACCAGTAGTTCAAAGTACTTTCCTTACATGGTCAGAAACTGACTAATTGCATGTCCATCCCATTAATCCCACAACCTATGTGGCTCCACAGTGCTCCCCACCCCACGCTTCTACCCCCACACCCTTTTCTTTTTTGGTCACAGCTTTCACAAAAGTGAGATTCTTGTAAGAACCTGTATCCATAAGTCAAAATGAAAGTGAGATACATCTTCATCATTCTATTTTCTGATGGGTACGAAATAAAAGTGAGAAATGCATTTGTTTCACCAATAAAGCATCCTGTCACAGTTAAAACTGAAACTACTACAACTTTCATTACTAGCTAATTAACTTATCATTGTAGAATTCAAATCCAATACCTAGTAGCTTAATCAGGTCCCAGATCGAAGAACTTAAAACAGTGAAACGAAATAAAGCTGGGCTTTGGAGCATGGCGCCATGCACGTGCTCAACGGCCGAGGAAGCTATGATCTCAAGGAAACGACGAACGCTTGAAAACACACATAACCTTTGTTCTTAATCTTAATATATATAATATCCATTATAAACGGATGGATTGATCTCTTGGGTCTCCCAACTGGGTAGGGGATGATTAGTATATGAGCGGATTACAACTGGTGGTTTAACTTTGTTAATCACGATTAATAACTTATGACAGAAACTAGCCATAGCCGTTGAAATCATAAATAAGGGAAGACAGAGATACCAAAAATAAGAAGAAAGCTAAGAAATGAAAAAGGCAGCCAACTGACAAAGGCAGTGAATTTTTGGAAGTGTGAGCAGTCGTCTACTTGTGCGCTGACTTTTCTTAATTACCTTAATCATAATCTAATGATGTTTTAGAGACATACTTTCCTTTTAACTTTTAGTTTATTGTTTACAATTAGTTTATTGTTTCAGTTTTGGAGTTTTGCTGTTGAACTCTTCTGCTCTTAGAATATTCTCTCTTTCCTCAATAATCTTAAAGACCATGGATTCAAGATTTATCAGATTCCTCTACAACACAAAACCCAACTCCCAATAGGGTTCCTGACCTAAAAATACATTTAAAAGTCTCTTCTTCTTTTTTTTTTTCTTTTTTCTTTTTTCCTTTCTCTTTCTGTGGTGTTGGCTGTTAAACAAGCTAGCAGTCTTCTTCCCCAAGTGAAAAAGGGTAGAAAGATTTGAAAGAGAAGAGGTTTTGGGGAAAAGCAAAATGTTGTCACGGAGAGTATGTTTGTTTCTTTGGTTGTTTGTTTCAAACAGACCTTAGAAAAATATTTCCCACTTCCAAAGGCTGAAGGGTGTCCTCAGTATCACATCAGCTAGCTTCCTCAAAGCACCCGTGAAACACTTCCTTTCTTAATTGCCCAACACCTGAAATAATACATACTAAAAGCAAAAATATTTCCATATGTGGATGGGAATATATTTTAAAATTTCAATGCGATCAAACGGTTATATGTGAGGATTATGTCTGATGACTCTAAAACACTGTATAAATGTGGTGGTCTTTGAGTGCCTGAAATATTTTATCATAAAGCCACTGAAAATGTTAACAACTGTTTATATTTATACATTTTGGGTTATGGATTAATCACTGGCAAAACCCTAGCATCAATGTTGTATATACAACTTTGGTATTACGGCATAAAGTTACTTGATATTCTAAATTATCTTGTGTTGGGTTACCGTGTCTTCTCCATCTTGCATTTTATAAGGTATTATGGGTATTTTGATACATTATCTACATAGGGTTTCACTATGTATTTTGTAGTAAAGCTTCTTTCTCTACAATTGATCTACGATAGAAGTATGGTGAGGTTGGAACCCTATTTGCTACTGATTGTAGAAAAGCAACACTCGGCTCACCATGGACATATGCCGCAACTTAAAAAAACTGGTAATCATTTTTCTACAGCTTAATTAATCATTTTAAAACACTTACCAATACTGCCATTAATGAATGTGTAAATAAACTATCAACAAAAATGACAAGCCTCATCCCAACTAAATAGGGTAGGCTACATAGATTCTTGTCTTCCAATCAGTTCTATTTGAGGCCATACCCGATATAAGGCTAAAACTATGCAGAACCTTTCTTATCACTCCTCTAAAGCTTATCCTAGTTTTGCCCATGGTTTTTTTTTTTTTTTTTAATTCCTTCATTCTAGATTAGAAGTTTTTTTAATTCCTTCAATCTAGATTAAATCGTTTTTCCATACAGGACATTTACAAACTTCTAGTTGTGCCACTATAAACAACTTTCTGGAAGCTTAATTATGATTTATTAGAGCTACTCATAGAGCAACTCTAATATGATCATTCATTATCTAATCCTTTCTAATTTTACCAATCATCTATAAACTATATCTTCAAGTAAATCATTCATGATAACCACAAACTAGTTTACAAAACTAAAAAACAGATGCACTCAGTAAACATATATAGCTCCTGCTAGGGTCTGCAGAGGGTTTGAGGTAAAAACGAATATCAACTTAGTTTGGAAAACTAAAATCCAATAACTTGCTGAAGATCTGTATCAGATCTAGTGTTGGCAAGGATTTAAGTGTATAAAATTATTGGTTCCTATTCGCACAGATGCCCGCGGCATATGCTGGAGACAATGCTCCTGCAGCTGCCATATGATACATGCAGCACAAGGTATTATCAACTGCATAGTATCTGTGAACTGCAGGTTTAATTACCAAGGTAGCTATTTTAATTTCTTAATCCAGAATCTTATGGAAAGATATTGGTCCCTGATTTTAAATTAAAAGGAGAAAAGATTGGATCTGGGAAACCATTATAGAATAAACCACATGCTTTTGCTCATTGAAGTTGGAGAATAATGCCTTTTGGAAACTCTGGACTATAATAAGTTTTCTTTAAATTTTCAAATGCACATGTGTCACCATTGTTTATATGCTGTCATTTAAACCTAACCTTACTGTGGAAACTTTAATAATAGTGATGTGTATATTCGTTCAGATCTTCTTGTCCCCTTATTTTCAATTCTCCTTACAAACACCAACCAAGATAGAGTCTTGCTCATTGAAGTTCAACTTTTCTTTGGTCATCCTTGTGCATCACACAGGACTTGACTAGCTTTGTGTCGTATGAATTGTAGATACTTTTTCCAGAAAATTTTTGAACAAGAAAGGCTAAACTTTTTCTTCAACAGATTCATCACTTGATTTTTTTCACTATAGCAGTGTGTGATTTTTCATTCAGTTAAATTAAGAATACCATTTACTATCTGTCAGTGATGGAAAAACAAAATCAATTCTTGTTTCAAACACAACTAATGAATGACTTTGAGTCAAACTTGGTCCACAGTTGATTGGTACCAATCATGTTACCACTATTTTGTGTAATTCTTTTGCTTGGTGCTTGTCTTCTTCCTTGTTGATGACAATGTGTTGGTGGGGTTTCACGAGATTTAAGGCTTTTAGGGGTTGTATGATAATGTTTCTGTTCTGTTCCCTGTTCTTAGATAAGAATCTTTTACCCAAAAATTTGATGGTAAGAAACATTTTTCCTATTTCTGTGCATTTTGTCTACCAAAACAACAAATATATGCATTTTCACTGTTTCTCGGTGCTGAAATCATGTATGATTACTTAAGAAAGAAAAGATTTCTATAATCAAAAGAAAAACGAAGAAAAAGAAACTTTGAGTTTTTAAGGTTCAAGTATTAGGTTATGTATTGATGTTAAAAAGACAAAAATGCTCCCATTGGAAGACGGTGTTTCTCCACCTTTTCAAGAGAAGCATTTTTTTTTTCTTTTTTGGAAGGGCTCAAAATTGTGTCAAAGTGCCAGTTCATTTGAAAAATAAAAACAAAAAATGCAAAGAAAGAATAGATTGGATTACACATACATGATTTGGGCTGCTTTAGTCCAAAATATAAAAGAACTCAAGAAATAAGAAACATGAATGTTACCATAAAGCCTCCTTATCTTTTAATATTATTTGGATTGTAATTTCTTTTTTTACCGCTAAAAGTCATTTGTATTAAAATAGCGAAAGAAAAATTATAACTTTACAATACTTACACCATGTCAAGGAACCCAGACACTCATCCCGCAACAAGAAGTAATTTTGTTGTCCTTTATAGAACAAATAGTCTTTTATTTGAAAAAAGGAGGAAAAAGAAAAAAAAAAAAAAAGTGATCACATATCATACAAAATGATTTTAAATGAATTATTTTTTCTATATAGATCTGCAAGGATTTGTTAATTCTTTTTTCTCATCCCTCTCCCTGTGCCCTTTGGTATAAATGACACTTTACTTCATACCCAAGAAGGAAGTACCAAAGCAGTTTTAGATTTTAGATCCATTAGTCTATATAATGTAAGTTATAAGATTTTGGCCAAAATTCTAGCTCTCAGACTCAAGCCCTTCTTACCAGATATCATTTTTCCTTGTCAAGGGGCTTTTTGGCCAATAGGCAAATCACGGATAATATTTTTTGCACAAGACAAATTTTGTTTCATGAACAAAACCAAGGCTAAACAAGGATATGTGGCACTTAAATTAGACATATAAAAGGTTTATGACAAGGCAGAACGGGATGTAATTGTAAGACTCCTTGAATACCTAGGTTTTGACTAGGATTGGTATAGAATGGTGGAGGCCCTGATATCATTAGCTTCCTTCTCCATCAAACCCAACAGTTCCCCGTACCTATGGTTCTATAGATCTAGAGGCCTCAGATAGTGTTTTCCTTAGGTTCCACCTCTTTCTCATAGTAATGAAAATTGTCTCTAGATTGTTGAATGAATATAGATCTCTTGACCTCTTTTCATGGTATAAGGATTGTGAGAAGAGTGCCAAAAATATCTCATTTATTTTTTGAGCAAATTGCACTGGCACCCCAAAATGAAAGCCTAAAAACACTGACACCCCACTTTATGTTTAAAAAACACTGACACCCCAATTCAATAAACACACTAGTCCATTCCGTTAGTGAAACTGTTAATTCACTGTTAAAAATTTTTTAATTCCAAAAATACCATTGCTAAAATCGAAATTCATGATGCAAGAGAGGGTGTTGGTGTAGCCATGGAAGGTGATGGTGCAGGTGTCGGTGGCCCAGATGAAACCGTCAGTGCCGGAGCCGGCGAAGCAGAAGCTGAAACAGGAGTTGTTGGAGCAGCCATAGCAGCGATTCTGGTTGCAGATCCCGGTGCCTGAGCAATTGAAGACTCAACAAAATTCCGCGAGTGAGCATTTCCCTGTAACGCTTAAAGGAGTCGAGTCTCTGCAACTTCAACTGTTGCTTAAACCTGTTGATGAAGTCGTTGGCCTTGTATCAACCTCTTGGTCTTCTCCATTCGCTCCCTCTGCTCTTCCCTTCCTTCACAGTCGACGGCCTACGAAGATCGACGATCTCATCTTCCTCTTCCAATTCCATATGCTCTGACTCTGCCATCAAAACCGCCGATCTCACCTTCCAGTGCTGTTTCTTGTCACTGGAAACCCCTTTTTCCGAGTATGATCGGTGAACCTCATGTTCATCAACAGGAGGCTCTTCAAACTGCGCCGGCTGCTTAGTTGTTTGATGGGTCACCGCCGTCTCCGGTGGCTGAAGTGCCGGATGGAACTGGGTTCATCTCACCGGATCTGTAAAGAGAGAAATTGAAGGATTGCCACCATCTGTTTGCACCTCTCCCACTCTTCCCTTTGCAACCAGCAAGCACGGCCTCCATGGCTCCCCTCCATTCCCTGGAAAGATACATGAGGATTCTCTCCAAATGAATATCTCAATCGCACGGAAACACAATAAGGCAACCAAGCAGCTCCGCCAGCAGCATTTATGTGGGGTATGTGAGCAGAATCAAGAACCACCGTGAGCCCAAAATCAATAGAATTATGAGGTCGGTCATAATGGATGTTGCTTCTTGCTATTTCAGAATTCTCATGGTTTGCTTCTGTTGCTGACCCAGAATGATTCTCAAGACACAATTCTCATTCCAAAACATGCTGACTTGATTGCGAGCAGGGTGCGAAAATCACTGATGCAGAACCCTCCATCAACGCCGTTGCTACTGTTTCTTTCTCTTTCTTTCTTCTTCTCCTTCAACGTCGTTTGAGCACTGCCGCTGCTACTCTGTTTCTTTCTCTTTCTCTCTTCTCCTTCAACGTCGTTTGATTTATCGGAAAATGGGTTCGATTTTCCGGCAATATTTAACCAGTTTCGTTCTTGGTCAAGGGTATAATAATCTTTGGCAAAATATGACTAACCAAATAATAATCATTCTAACAGAATAGGACCTATGTGTTTTTTAAACATAAAGTGGGGTGTCAGTGTTTTTAAGCTTTCATTTTGGGGTGCCTGTGCAATTTACTCTTATTTTTTTGCTGATGACACAATTCTTTTCTATCATGCTATGAAGGACGGCATCCTTACATTAAAAGCTACTCTTGAGTTATTTTCTGTTCTTACTAGTCAAGAAATCAATTTTGAAAAGAGTGGTGTTTTTTTTAGTATAAATGTGAATCAACAGGTAAAGCCCCAACTCCTTTCTATTTGGGGAATCTTTAAAATGAAGAAAGATGCATTATATTTGGGAAGCAACCTATTTCATGAAAGAGCCAAATTTAAGAATTTGCAATTCATGCTCAACAAGATGACATAAAAAAAGGCTTTCTAGAAAGCAACTGATTTGACTTTTGCTAGATCAAGAGTCCTAATACAGTCGGTGATACAATTTCTTTCCTTATACAATACACAATATTTTGATCCCTAAAACCTTCTAGAGAAAAATGGACTTGTTATGTCAAAAGTTTTGGTTGGGGAATCCAATGAAGGATAAGCAGTCAACTCTAGTATCTTGAGATCAACGTTGCCTACCAAAGGGATTGGGTGGCCTAGGGTTTAAGATACAAGAAGATTCAAATGTCACACTACTCCTCAAACAAAGGGGGAGATTGATTACACACCCTGGGTCTCTATGCGTTCAAACCCTGCGAGCAAAATATTTTTCATGATTCATCACCCTTTGATCTCAAGGTTAAAGTGAAAAATGGCTTATGGACACAGGATAGCCTCCATTGCATCCTCCCAGCCCTAGAATGAATAGTCCTCAGGAAAATGAGCCATGGGCTGAACACCACTTTTTGGTTCGACCAATGGGTGTCTTGCATAGGAGATCACAAGGTAGGTATTATAGAATTGGATATTTTTCTGAAGGAAAACCACTATCACACGTGTAGTGGAATCCAATGGCCAATTCACCAGGGAGTTACCTTCTTCCATGTTCAATAACTTCGCTTCTTTTCTCTCAACTATAAATATCTCTCAATCATGTGTTTCATTGACATCTTTAATTTTGGTTAATGGCGAATTTTTTGTTAGATTACATAACGAGCTTTACCTAAGTTGAAATTCTCTGTTATTATTATTATTATTATTTGTGCGTCTTGAATGCAAAACTCCCGATCAGTGCCTTATTTTCTCACTGGTCATCCATACAACTTTCTTCTGTGTCATGTGATGACTATGGAGAGTCCATGTGGCATATTTTCATTACTTGTGAATGGACAAAGAGGATTTGGGCGCGGGGACCTTTGGGGTTGAGAACTGAGTTTCTCACTCGGAGTTCCATGCTTCATCTTTGCAAATATTTTCTTACTAAATTCTCTCTAGATTAGACCTCCCTTTAGTGGCTTTGTTCAGTGCTTATAATAACCTACTACATTGTGTGGCCACTGTGGAATAATGTGGTCTTTAATAATCAATCCCTAGTTATCAATGGAGTTTTATTTAATAAATCTAGATGGGTCAATGTCCTAGGCCTATGGCCTTGGGGTAAGGATAATTTGGACCAATTATATTTGTGTTATAAACACGGGATAGAGAGGACAAAGAGAGGTGTCTAGAGAAGACAATGTTTGCGAGCCTATGTTCACAGGAATGATAATTGTGCTTCTTTAGTTCTCTGACAATATCACATCTTACATATATGTAGAAAAGTCCTTGTTCACCACAAGTCTAGGACTCCTATACTCTAGGGTTCTATTTACACAAGTTAGGTACTAGGGTTTTACATAGATTGTGTCTCTTGTGTGCTTGATAAGGTGCAACTCTGTGTGTGTTTCAGTTGTTGAGATAATGCAGACTTCTGAAGACCTTGAGGTGTTTGAGATAATGTTAACTTTTTGAACCTCCAACTCTAGTTGAGATAATGTAGGCTTGTGTGTTTTGTATAAGACAAAATACTGAGTGTTATTTGTTGTTGAGAAAAAGGTTTTGGCCAGGACTGTATGTGAGATCCCAAAAGGCCCTTGATGGATGGAGATGAAATGGTGGATAGGACAACTCTAGTTTGGTCAGGGTTTCTGGGGAATTGCCAAAAATATCCTTAACATATACCCTCAAACTCAAGGGTGGAGATGAGATCTTGAGGTTGGACAATAAAGTGTTGAACCGTTGATGTGAGAAAGGTTTGGTGAAAATATCAGTAAGTTTGTCCTTAGTGGATAAATACCAAACTTGAAAATCTCCTTTTGCAACTTTATCATGAATAAAGTGAAAATCAATCTCAACATGTTTGGTATTGTGCATGGGAGACATGATTGGCAATGAGGTAAGTGGCACCAAAATTATCACACCAAAGATTAGGGGCAGTTGGCAGATAAATATATAATTCCTTGAATAGAGATTGAAGCCATGTGAGTTCAGCTGCCGAAAAAGGTTGATAAATTTATCAAAGATTGATGATGAATAAAAATACCATGAGAAGAAGTCCCTTTCAAATACCTTAAAATTTGCTTCACAGTAGATCGATGATCAATTGTATGAGAATGCAAAAATTGATAGACTTTGTTAACAACAAACTGAACATTTGGTCAAGTCAAAGTAGCATATTGAAGGCCCCCAAGAATGCTATAGTAAACTGTAGGATCAGTCATTAATTCTCCTATGAATTACTTAGTATGTTTGTAGTAGAAATAGGAGTAGAGACAGGTTTACAGTCTCACATATTTGTCAGTTTAAGTAAATTTTGGATATACTAATGTTAAGAAAGACGAAGGCCATCATGTGTTCTAGAGACAAACATGCAAAGAAAATAGTGTACAAGCCCTAAATCCTTCAGAGCAAAAACAAAACCAAATTTGCATAGAAATTGAGCCATAGAGAGTTAGAATGGCCAGTCAAGATAATATCATCAACATAACCAGAATATACATAGTCCCAGTAAATCCATGAAAGATAAATAAGGATGTGTCAGTTTTTTAACCAATAAATCCATATTCAAGAAGAAAAAAAAGAGCTAAGCCTGTCTAACCAAGGACAAAGAGCCTACTTCAAACCATAAAGAGATCAATAGTCAAGATGAAGAAGATCTATGAACCTAGGAGGCTGCTTCATATAGACAGTCTCATTCAAAAAAACTAAGAAGAAAGGCATTTTGGATATCCAATTGTGTGATAGGACAAGAATGAGACACTACAAGAGGCATAACCAATTTAATGGTGATTGGTTTCACAACAAGACTAGAGGTTTGATTGTAGTCCAAGCTCTCTTGTTGATTAAAACATTTAGCAAATAATCTAACCTTGTATCTTTCAATAAATCCATAAGCCTTTTGCATGATCTGAAAAATCCATTTACACCCAATAATATTATCAGATGGAGGAAGAAGAACAAGTGACCAAATACAAATTTTCAAGAGAGCAGCGAACTCTTCATCCATAGCCTTTCGCTAGTGAGGGAATTTATTGGCAGTAGTAAAGGAAGTAGGCTCAACTTGAGTAGAATCAGGATTGGGGAGAGAAGTGATGAGTGGCCTAGGATTGGCTTTGGATCAAGTGATCATGGGATGTGTGTGGTAGGGGGTAGGGTTTCTTGAGTTTTATAGGGGAGATCAACAACCAAATGAAGGGGAGAGGGTGATTTGGCCAAGGGGTGGAGGAAACCCCATAATCGTGGGGGCTAGGAGAGGAAGACCTAGTTATGGAAGTGTTGGACCCAGTAGGTGGCATGAGAGAGTAGGAGTCAGCAGGAGAAACCTTATGAAGATAGTTCGGCCTAGGTGGGGTTCTCAAGAGATCTAGAGGGTGGGCCTAAATTGAGGGAAGTGGTTGGGTTGGTTTGAGGATTACCTCACTAGAGAGGAAAGGAAAATGCCTTTCGTCAAAACAACATGGTGAGAAATAACAATCATCTCAATGGTAGGGTTAAAGCACTTATATTCCCGATGACAATGAAAACTATATCCCAATAAAACATGCAATGCATACCTAAATTCCAACGTGTGTTTAGTATATAGTCTCAAGTAAGGATAGCGAGCACAACCAAAAATCCATAAAATCACAATTAGGCCTCACAGTGAACAACTTGAAATAGGGAGAAACATTTTTCAGAATTTTGGTGGGAATCTACTTATCATACACACAACACTTTCAAAGGCATGCACCCAAAATTTTCTAAAGCAGGAAGAGTGAACCAAAAGAGATAAGCTAGTCTCTCCAATATGTCAATGATGATGTTCAATAGCCCCATTTTATTCATGGGTGTCTCGACAAGAAAGTCTATGTTCAATCCCATTTTCTTGAAGGTAGATAGTTTCATGCTCTCATCCCTAATAACTATGAAAATGTTTAATACGTCTAGAAAATAGGTTCTCAACAAGAAACTTGAACCTTTTAAAGATTCCAACAACCTCATATTTAATAGTTATAGGATAAAATTATATAAATTTGCTGAAATCATCCACCAAAATAACATTGTAGGGATAGCCGGCCATCAATAGACTCAACAAGGGATGGTCTCATACATCCCAAAAAATTAAGTCTATCAAAAATAGATTTAGATGATTGAAAGGAAAGTTTGTGACTTTTCACTTTCTGACAAGCATCACATACAAAAGCAAAATCTTCTGAACTAACTAGTAAATCAAAACTTGAAATTAAACTTTTAAAAATAAAAAAAAATAAAAAAGGCTTTTTTCTCCAACCAATGCTTTGGGAGGAGGGAATTTGATACAATCCATCATTAATGCTATCTTGAAGGAGACATCTCCTTGTCGTACGATCCTTCACATTAAATATATTAGGATGAAATTAAAACATAGCATTATTATCTTTGTGAATTATGAGACTGATAATAAATTCTTAATATAAAGGGCATATGAAGAACCAAATTCAGATATATTGGAAAGAATTTGCGTCAATAGAGATGTTACCAATGTTACTAATAGGCATACCAGACCATTCCCAACTTGAACACGATTTGATCCAGTGTGGAGTTGAGTAACATGAAGATTCTCAAGGGCATTGGTAATGTGGTGAGTGGGTCCAAAATTGGGTACCAATTTTCATCTAGAATAGAAGCACTAGAAATTTTAAAAATATTCACAGAAGGAAGTGTGTGTGTGGTACCTTGAATCACATGATTGAAAGTGTTGATATCAGTCATTGGTTTTATGGCCAAGACAAACATAGATCTGATAGATGATTCTTGAGCTAGAGCCACCAAACTGAGAAGGTAACTGAGATGATTGAGGCAAACAATTAGGAGGAAAGACTACGCTACCAGATCTACCCCTTTGAGACAAAATGCTCCCTATAAGGCTATCTTGGAGGCTAATTTGCATGAGGTTGGTTGTTGGCCAAATTTGTCATAGTTGGAGAGGATTCAACAGTAGACAGTTCATCTTTCAAACAAACGATGAGGGAATTTCGAATGGTAATGGCAATCAAAAAGGTAGAATATTCAACTCTCAACCATTCAAGACATGGAGATGCAGTTCTTCATCATTCACAGGCTTTCCCACGGCTGCAACTTGATCAGAATAGTCTTGATTCGAAGAGGATAATCATGGATATTATTGTTACCTCTTTTAACATGTTGAATCTAAAAGCGAAATTACATAATGCGAGCGGAGAAGGAAGTGGAGTGGATTCACTCAAGCTACAACCATACAGCATGAGAGGTAGTGCATCCTACAAGTTCAGCATGAACAGATTCAATGAGGAAGCAATTAACCAGTACATCAGCAATTGATCTTAGCGATTCTAGTTTTGGTTATCAGGATTTGTCTTGAAAATTGCAACATTGTCTTCATCAGGGATGGTAGCTAGTGGTAAAGAAAGGATCCATCCACAATATCATAAAGCTCATTGGTCTTCAAAAGAGGCACAATTTGAGATCTCCACAGCAGGTAATTCGTTTCATTTAGCTTGATTGAAAGGAAGCCATTAAGGGAGGGAACAAATGGGTCGGAACCTAGTGCTCTGATGCCACTTTATAAGCATGGGATAGAGAGGAGAGAGGCGTTTAGAGAGAGAGAGAGAGAGAGAGAGAGAGAGAGAGAGAGAGAGATTGAAGACAATGTTTATGTGGTTTAGTTGTTTTGTGCAACTTACATCCACGATAATGATAATAATTATGCTTCCTTCGTTCTCTTATTGTGTTACATCTTACATATATATATATATATATATATATATATATATATATATATATATATATATATATATATATATACAAGAGTCCTCACCACTAGTCTAGGACTCTTACACTCTAGAGTTCTATTAACACATGTTAGGTACTAGGGTTTTACATAGACTGTGTCGACTGTGTGTTTAAGATAAGGTGCAACTTTGAGTGTATTTTGGTTGTTGAGATAATATAGACTTCAGAAGACCTTGACGTGTTTGAGATAATATTAACCTCTGAACCTCTAGCTGTGGTTGAGATAATGTAGGCTTTTGTGTTTTGGATAAGATAAAATATTGAGTTTTATATATTGCTAAGGAATAGGGTTCAACCAGGATTGTATGTGAGCTTCCAAAAAATGCCCTTTGTTAATGCAACCTAGAGGGTGGGAGGTGAATAGATTACCACTAGTGGATTAGCCTAATTTTTTCAATCAATTGCGAATACAAGATTAATTATGCAAATTTAAATATAATTGAACTTAAATAAATTTACAAAGACAACCTACAACACAAGGATTTAATAATGGTTTGACTATCCAAGTATACATTCACTCCTCTCTTGGGTTCAAGAGAGATTTTCACTAGTGATTCTCTTTCAATATAGTGGATAGAAAATCAAACCCTTAGAGTCTTTGCTATAGGGCAACAGTACTGTTTTACAATCTTTATTCACAAGCAAGAACACCATCTACAATTTTGTTCACGGGCAAGAACACCCTAAACCAATTCTAATCTACTTAAATTTAGAATTGAAAACAACCAAATACAATAGTATGGTTAGAGATTACCTAACAAGGGGTGTGACACTTTATTCCTTATGTGACAATGATGCAAATGGCGTGAATGCACAAAGTAAATGATTTGCAACACCAATGACCTTCCAACAGCCTTCTATCACCTCAATCACCTTAACCTTTGCTCTAATGAGCTTGCTTAAAGACCTTGTATGTTCTTCAAGGTTAGAGTAAGGGTGAGAGGCAAAGTATAATTGATTTCTTGTAATTTGAGAGCTTGAAAGTGTGTAGTTAATTGAGAAGGCTGAAACTCTCAAATGGGGTAAATTGGGCTTATATAGATGGCATTCAAATGCCTTAGTCCAACCCCCACGGATAGAAAACATTCAAATTTTATCCCACACAGCATGCCTTCTAGTCAGGCGGTGTGGTGTGCCTTCACTTGAAAAAAGCCATTGTGCTTCAGTAATTCAAACGGTGTACCATTTGGTCCAATGACATGCCTTCTTATTCAAGTTGTGCGCCTTTTTATTTAGGTGGTGCGCCTTTTGATTCAAGCGGTGTGCCTTCTGGGCAAACGACTCCCCTTCTAAATCAAGCAGTACACCTTCTAGGCAGACGGCAATCAAACAGAGTACTCTGTTTGAGCTACTGTAAGTGCATGTTTTTTGCACATGTTAAAGGGCACAACATCTGAAGCACCAAGAGTGTATTTCAAGGGATTCTTTGTTCTCCTAGCCATCCCTATGTCCACACACACTCTCCTAATATGTCCTAAATCAATCTAATGACATGATTCCATTATTTAAATGCAATTACAAGCATGAATGTGCATGAAGTGTGTCTTAGGACCTAAGTGTACTAAGTCTTCGTCTTGAGCCTGATTTAATCTTCATTCTTGCTCTCGAGTCTTCTTGCAGTCCATGCTTAGTTTGACTTAGTCTTTATTTGCATTTTGGTCTTCATGTCTATCTTGACTCAATTCTTCATTTGGTCTTGGACATATCTTTTTGGGCTAATCTAATTGTACTTTGACTTGGTCTAAAATATACACAACTCAAAGCACATATTAGTACATTGTGTTTGTTATCATCAAAATCAATGGAGGCTGAGGTGGCATTGATGTGGCAATGCTAACATGACATTTCCTCAATACTGTTGATGGATGAAGATGAAGTGGCAGTTGCCCTTAGCTTTCGCCAGGGTTGCTAGGGAATTGCCAAAAATATCGTTAACAATTTGATACCTAGCCAATTTGAACAATGTTATTATGCTTCTTTACCTGGTTTAAATGTTATTCACTATCCTATTTGAATGTGTGCAGTGTTTCTTAATCCACAAATGAAAAGAACAAGATGGATATTTGGCCATTTTGGGGAAGACAACTTCCAAATAATTAGCATGAGATGGATAGGAACTGAAATATTTTGGATGCCATGATTTCCTGTGTACGTCTTGATTTAGATCACGTACAACTTTTCCAATGCCAGATAAATGAAATTTGGTGTAATGAGAAGTAGTCATTGATTTGCTATCTAAACCAAAGAATCATCCATGGCCTCATTTTTTTTATGGACATTCTAAATAGTTTATGAATGTAAGGTTTTCTTGTTTTGAACTACCCATCCTACTAAAATGGTTTACTAATATGGCACTAGCATCGTCTCAATTGTGACGAAAAAAGAAAAAAAAAAACTTGGCTCAACGTAAAATTGTGTGATCTATTTACGTACTTGTGGTTGTTAATCAATATAATTAATTTCTCTCTTTCATTCACCCCCCCCCCCCAAAAAAAAAAAGTTTTGATTGAAATTGAAAATCATACTGAAATTGAATGACGCCTCTATGAACGCCTTTTTCAGATACAACACTAAGGCAAAAGTTACAAAACTCATTAATATTCCTTTGCCTTCAAATTATTGATACAAAGAAAAGAACCAAGTTCTAAGACAATCTCAACTCTCAAAGATGATCTTAAGAGACTAAATAACTTATCCCAATCCCAATCCCAAGCAAAACCAAAATCTTAAAATCAAAATACAACTAGATGATTTTGTATATCCGAAGGCAACAGCAACAACCGCACACAAACACAATACAGAAAACTCAAATCTTAGAAAGTACAAAACTATAAATACTGGAACTCCCAAGTAAGTGATTCCAAAACATTTATGTTGAAAAGTCGCAACTCCAACTCCTAATTCTGGTTAATGGAAACAGTAAAGACCCATATAAATCTTTTCTTTAGTGTTCATACTTGTTGAACGCTACATACCTTCCAAAAGTATTTCCTTTTTTTTTTTCGGGGTAAACCTTCCAAAAGGTTCTTGGCTGCTTTTAAGATCTTACCTTTACCCAAACATCAAATCAAAAAAAAGATAATCATTATCATCTTCCACCACTAGACGGTGAGTATGATTTGGCCTGTGGGGATCAATCTAATGTAGTCTGTTTGGGTACTAAGAGGATTTTCTAGATGAAACCCCTGTGAAAAGCTGCAAATCATTAGCAGACCCCTTTGCTCTGTGAAGAGATTCCAAGATATTATCTTCATTTTTAACTGTTAGAGACTTCATGCATGATTGCTATCAAGCTGTGTCTCTTGTTCTAGATGGCTCCAGATTTTGAAATCCTTCTTATCTCCCATTCGTGTCATTGATTGATGTAGTCATGTTTAGTCAAATTGAAAAGACACCACAATCACAAGAAGAGAACACTAAAAAAGAAACCCAGATGGATATCATTATTTTTAGTGAAACCATTGCAATAAAAGAGACCACTATGACCCAACAACCAAGCAATGCCTTGATTATGTATTGCCTTCATTTATATAAAATATATCAAGATATATAATACCTTTTTTGCTTTAAAACCAATGAACAATTAAAGAATAATATCAATCTCTCTTTCTCATACATACATGTATCTCACGAAAAGTGAAAGATAGGTCTGTTAGAGTCTCTAAGGAAGAGGTAGGGACCATGAATCCACCAAGTGAGAGAGCCCACCTTTGTGTCCATTAAAGAGTTGAGCAAATCAAAACATGGATAAGAGGATTAGCATTGAAATGGCCATTGCTAACAATTAGGCTTTTAATTATCAAAAGACTTTAAAACAACACAAACAGTACATATTGCCTCTGAAAGCTAAATATATGTGGGAAAACAATGAATTTAAAAAGGTTTATGGATTAATTGATTGATTGAAACCAAATAATGTTAGCATGGCAACTAGAAGTTTTAGCAATTCACATAATAATTATTCTTAACCATGCATACACAAAAACCTCCGAAACCCTATTCTAACTATACACAAAAAGCCCCGAACCCTAGATAGAGAAAAAAAAATGACAATATAAGGGACCAGACTAGGGTCTATGTGATAAAGGCTTCTGAATAAAGAGAAAGTATGATTATTAGGTTTTAGTTAACAAAGTTAAAATATATAGATCAGGAAGTCACCACTCACTATAAAACCTAGAGAGAAAAAAGTAGGCCCTTTTCTAGCTGATTAATCTGAAAAATGGTTTCGAATGTGATAGGTTTTTATTATTAAAATATATATTAAGTTTCAAAATTAGTTTTTGCATTTTTTTTATTTTAATTGTTTTGTTAGTGTGTGGACCCATGAGGTAAGGGTGGTAATGAGGCACCTACGAGTAAACGAGGCCCTTCATGACCTTGGTTATGAGGCTCTTCATAACATTGATCATGGGTCTTGATCATGGTAATGAGATTTTACCAAAAAAAAAAAAATAGATAATGTAATGAGGTGGGAGGTGGGTTTACTTGTAGGATAGAATTTACTCAAATTCTAACTATTACTTTTAATTATTAGTTCAACTTCATAACCATTCATGGTCATTACCATGTTACTGAATGAATTAAATTAAATTCATACAAAAAAACTTGAATATGAGAATTAATTTTTCATTTAGTGGGGAGGTTAAGTCAATGTGGTTTATTCCTATTAGTGGAGAAGGACAAGCCCATTGATTCTCCATTAGTAGGGAATTGATTCTCCCCTTCATGAGGAGGTGAGTCATTGTAATATCATTGTAATTCAATGACCCAATTCAATGCCTTGAGAATCTCATGGGATGTAAAGTATGGTTTGAGCCTATATAAACTCAACCCCTTCCTTGCATATATGGTACAATAGAGACACTCCTCACACTTGCATTATTTGTTACTTATTGTTTTAAAAGTCTCTTCCTTTGAGTTTGTCTTTGTGTTGTAGCTTTTGGCTCCTTGAAGGGACTAGAAGAACTACTCATCTTCTAGTTGGAGGTTGTTGTTTTATCTTGGAGGTAGTGGTGCAAAGAACCCTTGGTAGTAGGATGCATCAATTACCTTAAAGACAGCACTCAAGATGTGATTCAACCTCGTTCGTTGGTGGTTCATTCGATTACAACATCAAGCTTTCCAGATTGGCTAAGGATTTTTATCTTTCAATTGTATTGCAATTTCATTATTGTGTTTTTAGAATTCGTAATACAATTACCCAACAGAACGCTATCAAACACTTCAGCTATTACACGGTTACACCCCTAAATTTTTTGTCAATTTCACTGGGCACCAATAGGGGGAAGTGGGAAGGAAGGGAATATGGAAGGCCGGAGTTGCTGATCATTTTCACAACACAAACACTTTCTTGATCTTACCACCTCTATATAAGGAGTCCAACTTGGGTGTTGCTACATACAATGGAGACCAAAATCTTGACCCTCGTTTTGATCTCCTCAAGATTTTGATCACCATCGTATGCAGCACTGCAGTACTCAAGCAATTTCATTCTATAAGAGGTTAAATTTTACATCGATGCCGAAAGCAGGTACATCCAACTCTTGCACCCTTACCAATTACAGCATTATTTTTTTTCCTCCCCTTTTTACGAAGGCATAGCTGTTGGAATGCTTTCAATTTTGTCTTAGCATGCTAGTATGGTTAGAACTTTGTTTTGGTAGGATTAAAGAAATTAGTCGGTGGGAGAATATTGACCCATTGAAAAAATTGCTATACTTTGGATGATGCAATTTTGTTTTATTTTATTTTATTTTATTATTGTTAATTCCTTTTTAGGTAGCGAATGAATGCAACTATAAAAATGGCATATAGATTATGGAATTGTTATATATAACTCAAATCCTTTTACCTAACTTTGAAGATGGATTTACATTGATTTAAATAGTAGGTGACATGAATGATTCAATTCGTGAGATTTATGATGGAATTCAAGGGCTTGGGCAGTACGGTACAACTTTAACCGATAGATCAACTCGTTTACTTAATTGAAATTTAAAAATATGTATCTAATGTTCTCTTATTAAGTCATTGTGAGATTTGAGATTTTCGTCCTAGTATTTTGACAGAGAGTTTTTGCAATATAGTTCTAATGATTGGTTTCAGAACTCCATTATATCCTCTTATTACATAATGAAAGTTCTTCCTCTTCTTGGTCAGTGAGTATAATATACTGTATTGGTGGGTGAATCATGTTAACTCTTATATTCTTTCGATTTATTTATATTTTTTGTTTTTTTGGTGTATTAAATAAAGTTGTGTGCGCGAGAGATGCCATGAGATATATTAGAAAAGATCACAACAGAAGTTAAAAGAAACTTGTTTTTCGTGTACAGTTGCATGAGAAAAAGCATATTGATGGTGAGATAAAAACCCAAGTAGACTGAAGATTATAATAGATTATATGTTTAGTAAACAATGAACCCTTGGGCTTTTTTGCATTTTATTTGGCCGATACAACAAAATAGGGCCCAGGTGAGGACAACCCAAGCCCAACTGAATCTTCTTTGTCCAATTTTTGGGTTGAAGCCCAGCTAAAGCTCTAGTCCGATATAGACCAACCACACAAGTCCAAGCCAAACAAATTATGTATGTTCTGAATTTGGTCCAATATTTATTTTATTATTATTATTATTTATTTTTATTTTTTTGTAACAAATAAACGGGGTTTAGCAACCCTGAAAAAGAAAACTACTCAAGCATGCAAATCTTATCCGCTAGTAGGATCTCCAATTCTTGGGGTGGATCCAGAAAGAATCGCGAAGGTTCCTCTAAAGAAGTCGGTCTCTTCGTGATCCAATCAGCTGCGTAGTTGGACTCCCGGTACGAATCTACGAATCTAATTCCTTCATAGCTTCCCACTTTTTCCTTTATTGCATGCACCACTCTTGCTACTTTCCCTGGTATTCTTGCATTAGGCTTTAACAGATCAATAGCTTTGAGAGAATCTAATTCCACATATAAATGCATGAAATTCTTTTTGCTATTCCTTCATGGATCGCCTGCAATTCAGCTTCTAAAATATTCATATTCATTTTTCTCTTCACGAATCCTCCAAGGAAGCTGCCTTCTGTGTTGCGAATTACACCTCCTATCTGACTGTATTCTCCTTTGCATAATGATGCATTCACATTTATTTTGAACCATCCTTCCTCAGGATTAATCCATCCACCAGCACTTCTAGGGCATTTGGGTTTTATTGTTTCCTCTCTATTCATTCCCTACATCAATTTAACTTGGTTGAAGAGGTCTAAACAAAGCTCTGCACCGTTTCTTGGTCTGGTGAAGATTTCTTCATGGCTTTCTCTATTTCTCCAACACCAAATTTTATACACCACACAACTAAACTTTATCGCCCAATCTGGGTACCAACCTTGACTTTTTCCGCATATATTGAGCGTTTGCTAGTCCTTTTGATTACTCCTAAAGAATCATGTTTGCATTGACTTCGGCAGTAGTCTATTCCAAATGCCAAGAGCAAATGAACAATCTCTAAAAATGTGAAGTGTACTCTCTGATTTGCATAAACAGAATCTACATGATGCATGAGATTGAAGCTTCATTTTTCTTAGTCTAACATTTGACAGTAGCCGATTGTGATTGAGAATCCACAAGAAATTACAAATTCTGTTTGGCATCTTGAGTTCCCATAGTTTCTTCCAATAGTTTTCATTGAATATTGGATTCGATATAGACTCCTTCTCCGCCTCAAGCATTTGGTACACCATTTTAATGGAAAAGTAGTCATCTGGAGATGGGTTCCAGAGCAAAATGTCACACCCTTCTTCCTCCTTTGGTGTTGGATATTCTAGAATTTTTGTGCATATTTCCAATGGGAGGAGATGCTGAAAGTGATCCCATCACCATTCATAATTGTCATCAACATAATTGTAGATTTTTTCTTTTATCATATCTTTTGAAATTTGACCTGTGGCTTCATCTAAAAGGTGTTTCCCTACTGCGATCCAATTATCCTTCCAGAAAGAAATTCTTTTCCCATTACCTACCATAAATTTGCAATTTTTTTGAACCATCTGAGCCATCCTACTCATCGCTTTCCAAATGGGGGATTCAGTAGGGCAGGTAGCAAACATTTCTTTCCGTTGATCACCTCCGTATTTAGCTTTCAAAATTGTCATCCACATGTTTTCTTGATTCATAAAATCCCATACTAATTTCATAAAAAATGCTTTATTTACTGTCACCAAATTTCTGAAACCTAAACCGCCCATCTCCTTCGATTTACATAACATCTCCCTACGAATGAGTTGTGCACGTTTTTTACTCTGAGTGTCTCCCCTCACAAAGCCGCGGCCTACCTTCTCCACTTCATGTAATATTCTTCTAGGGAGGGGGCCTGATTGCACCGAATAGATGGGAATTGACATAACTAATGATTTTGCAAGAGTAACTCTTCCAGCCATGGAAAGAGAACTTACTTCCAGCCAGTTAGTCGTTGCTTAACTTTCTCCAATATTTGCTTATAATTCTCCTTCTTAATCCTTCCATTTCAAATTTGAACTCCAAGGTACTGACCAATATCTTCTGTTTGCGTAAATCCACTTACTTGGATAATTTCTTTCACTCGCTCTCTATTAGTATTTTTTGAGAAGAAAATTCTTATTTTTGGGATGCTTACTTTGCAACCAGAAGCTTCGCAAAAATCGTCCAGACGCCTAATAATAATTTCAATTTTTTGCATCGAGGCTTCCGAGAAAAGTATAACATCATCTGCAAACATTAGGTGAGATACATTTGGGCCAGATCTTCCCACTTTAATTGGTTTCCACATATTATCAGAGACCGCATCTTGAATACAGTGAGCTAATCTTTCAATGCACAAGACGAAGATGTAAGGTGACAAAGGATCACCCTGACGGATTCCTCTCCATTCCATAGAATACTTAAACTGGAAGAGGTAATACAATCCATGATTAATTCTACTAATTTATTTGGGATTCCCACCATAATAAGGGTCTCCATAATAAAATCTCATCGCAGACGATCATAAGATTTTTCTAAATCAATCTTAATAGCCATGTTGGAAGTTCTTCTAGATTTGCTTCTCATAAAATGGAATATTTCTTGAGCAGTGATGATGTTCTCTTGTATACGTCTTCCTGGGACAAAACTAACTTGATTAGGAGAAATCCAATCTGGCATGAATTCTTTCAACCGATTTGTGATAGCCTTAGTAATGATTTTGAAGCTCACATTACAGAGGGAGATGGGCCGAAACTGTGTCACTTTCTTGGGTCTTTCCACCTTAGGAATTAAAGCAATGAGAGTTTCATTTAATTTATGATTCAGTCTCCCTTCAATTGCTTCTTTAACCATATTCACGACAGAGCTTCCAACTGTCTCCCATGACTGCTGATAAAAAGCGGCGTGAAAACCATCAGGTCCTGGAGCTTTCCACGGGCTCAAGCTTTTAACTACTTTATGAATTTCTTCCCAACCAAAAGATTTAGTGAGAGTTTCTAAACGGATAGGACATACTTTAGGGAAGCTATGTAGGGAGTGAAGTACCTTTCTAGTAATCATATCATCTTCAAATAAATTGATGAAAAAGCTTGTAACGTGCTCTTTTAGATTTTCTGGATCACTAATAAGACCCCCATTCTCTGTTTGCAGCTCCTCTATTTTATTTCGCCTTCTTTGGATGATTGTAGAGATGTGAAAGAATTTTGTATTTCTATCTCCTTGTAGCATCCAATTTTTCTTGACTTTTGGGCCCACAAGATTTCTTCTCTATCCAACACCATCTCCAGTTTCCTTCTAAGGTTTTTCTCTAAATTAATAAGGAAAGGATTATAGTTCCCATCAGCCATTTTCTTTTGAATACCTCCAAGGCGAGCATGCAATCTTTTTTTTTTTTTTTTTGCTTTTATATTACCAAACTTGGTAATATTCCATTCTCTCAGATTATCTTGCATTCATTATAAGGCTTCAGGAATCACCTCAGTAGCTTTCCAATTGACCTTTACCACCTGCGAAAAGTCTTCATGAGTAGTCCACATTGCCTCAAATCTAAAAGGCTTTATAAAGCATCGTTTTTCTTTTTTGTTGAGATCTATAATCAAGGGGTGATGATCCAATTTGATACGCGGCACCACACGAACTATTGCATCATGAAAGAGCACTCTCCAGTCAGCGTTACAAACTCCTCTATCAAGTCTTCTGAATATTCTTTGTCTTCCTTCCCACTTAGGACCTCGCCAAGTGTATTTGGTTCCTGTATAGCCCATGTCAAACAAACCGCATCTGTCAAGGACAATTTTAAAATTTCCACACTTTCTCTTGGAAACCTCGACTCCCCTTTTAGATTCAGAACTATTTAGTATGTCATTAAAATCACCTGCCACCATCCAAGGTCCTACATAATTTCTTTTAACCACAGCTAGATCTTCCCACATAACTTTTCTAATTGCTTCATTCGAATTTGCATAAATAGCAGCAAAAAACCCTTTTTTTTTTTTTTTTCCTGTTATCAACTATTTCAAATAGGAGATATTGTTTATGCTCTTGCATCAATGTTGGTTTGAATTTCTCATTCAAGAAAATGCACCAAATCCCCCCAGAGAGACTAACGGCATCACTCTTGTAACTTGCAATCCCCCTTAGATTCTATATGACTTTCACAGCCTTTTAACCACTAATCCGTGGTTCCAAGATAACAATACAATATGGACTATATATATTTCTATAATGCTTAATTGCAGAGGTGAAGGATTTGTTACCTGCACCTCTACAGTTCCAAACAAAAACCTTCATAAAAAAAAATTAAAGAGAGAGAGTTACCTCCCTATCGATCGTCATTGCATTTGCATCAGGGTCTGAAACAACCATCAGCAAATCCTCCTTCTCATCTTGAAACATCGATTTTCCACTTTCAACTAGGGGGTCAAGCGGTTTTCCATGATCTCTCAATTCTTCCTTCTTCAGGACAGGGTTACTTTTTCTAGGCTCTGTCCTATTAGTTCTTCCTTCAAATGACGTAGGATTTATTAATCCAGCTCCACCATTATCGCCCTGTAGAGTAGCCGCCTGTTGAAGCTCCATGTTTTGATATTGGGTGATTCTCTGTTGGGCGTTTGCAACATATTTGGGAGCTCATAATTAATTTGCATTTGACTCCTTGGAGTCTCTAGAATCACCGATGCTTCCCTGGTTTGACCAAAATCCTCTGTATCCACCATCCAATCCTCTACATCACCCTGTTTTTGATGTACTAAATGGGTTTGTTGTAGGGGTTGAGTGTTTTCTTCCGTTGGTGTTACCAGTGCCTCCCTGTTTGTATTAGCATTCCCTTCCCACACGTCATTTTCTTTTTCCATTCCTAAAGCAGCAAACCACGACCGTTCCGCCTGGAAACTCGGATAAATTTCACCATCGGTCTGCTGATTCACCCTCATGTTCCCGCCGAAGTCCTTGAATCCAACAGCACCCCCTCCACCATCTCTCTTTTTATATTTGGGTTTTTGTACTAGCATCCAAGGCCCATATGTGTTCAGTGGTGCATTTCATTTCCTAGATTCATAGCTACCATCAACCTCTGGTGCATGATCTCTGTCATTCTTTCTCTTCTCATTTTGTTCTATAGCTTCAGCATCAGGGCATTGTTCTTTCTAGTGGCCAAACTTTCCACAACCGAAGCATAAAAAGTGGAGAGATTCATACAATATCTGATGAACTCTTCCTTTTCGCCTGAATTTTGATAGGAGTGGCTTGTTCAGATCAATTTCTACACAAACTCTGGCAAACATTCCTCTCGTAGCCTTTGCAGTGGTTGCATATATTTTAATCACTTTTCCAATTCTTCCACCTAATTTTGTAAGGAAGATATTGTTAAAGTATTCAATGGGAATGTCTGGGAATAGAATCCATACGACTAATTTTTTGACTTCTTCTATCGCTGGGTTGAATTCTAGTTCCCACCTTCTCACTGACAAGTAGTGGTCCGCAATTATCCAAGGCCATTCAGTTAATACTCTTCTGTAGTCTTCCTTGGATCCAAATTTTGCTATGAAGTAATCATAACCTATGTCAATTAAGTCCCATGATCCCGTAGGTTTCCACAGAGTTTTCAGTCAATTGAATAGGAAGATATAACCCACATGCCTTCCTACCAGTTTGATTATAACAGATTGCTTCCATGGCTCTCGGTGGTCTTCCTTTTCCTTCTTTGATAAGGTGATGTTTGGGCAGAACGGATCATCCACAGTTATAAGCACTTCCTCTTCTTCATTATCAGTTTCCCAATCCGAATAGCAATCTGCGCTAAATCCCTCGCTATCATAACCATCTTCATCCGCCATTGTTCCTTCCTTGCTTTTGAAAAATCTTCGCCTTTCTTTAACAATATCGATGTAGGTTCGCCTAGTCACCATCTCAGGAGTCTCCCCTTCGAGCAACGATCGCCCTCGTTTAATTTTCTTGTTGCTCCTTTGCATATGATCGAGTTCTTCAGGGAAAACTTTCATTGCCAGCGGGTTACCTTCCGAAAACGTCTCCATTAGGGTTTTCCTAGGGTTTGGCTTTTTGGTCCAATATTTTTTTAGTAAATAACATTTCATTCAACTAAGGAGGAGCCTAAGGCCTCAAAAGTAAAATGGATTCGAAGGAAAGGAGTGGACTTAAGCTAGACTGTTCTACCTTCATCGGAATAAGGTCTTGTTGACTAGAATGTCATCCAAATCTCTGTTTGGTTTCAAAAAATTCTCTTTTCTATTGGAAGATCTCAAAAAAAATCTCACAACATGGCTATATTAAACACTTGATGATATGAAAGGGCCATTTTACCATCAATTAGTTGGAAGGATTGTAACTCAACATCCAAAAAGTAATTGGACGGGAAGGGGACCTTCTCTCTACATCGCTGCTTCCTATCCCCAAGCCAAAATAATCTGCAGTAGAAGTTGCATTGGTGGCAGATGTAAGAAGAGAAAAGACGAACAACTTTGCGTCTTCCATGACTGATAATGCAAGAAGTTATTCAAGGATGTGTGGGAGGAAGTAGGGAGAAAGTGAAAGGAAGAGTAATGGCCATTGCTTTGTTGGTTTCTACAACTCTATAGTTTCGGATTCTCTGTTTCTATTAAACCCAAATTCTTCTTGTTTATATGTTCCTCCTGTGTTCTTTTTTTTCTTTCTTTTTAATTAATTTATTGGAAGACAATCTTGAGATTCTAGGGAAGATTGTTCAGGGAAGAATATCTTCTATAACCTCCCTAGTTCTTGTTCTCTTTCACGCTATATCTGTCTCTCTTACTCTCTTTCGGTCTCCCTGTCACTCCAACTCACCCTCGACCAAGTTTGTCAGGTTTTCAAAGTGCTTGTCTGGAGAAACTTCCGAGTTGCTCCAATGGAACTATAAATGTATTACCTATATTTTAGTCCTCCTAATAATTTACCTATAATTTTATGGCTAAAGTGTAGCTGAAGGAACATGTGAATAGGTTAGCTGAACAGCTCTAAATATTTAGTAAGATTTGTTAAACTACATCTGAATCGTTCAATAAAATTCCTATTTTTTTCTTCCTCTATTCATTATCTATTGACTTCACTAAAAACCCTTTCACCTGCATTCAAAGAGTTCTTTACCCATGGAGATAGAACGACATCATCAATTAGAATAGTGGGAGATAGGATAGATTTCTGAAATTGGACGAAACAACATTTGTTTATAATCTCGATGGACGGAAATTGGCTTCCAAGATCGAATGGGTTTACCACATTGGATTACCAGAGAGAGAAAAAAGAACAAAGTGGGCTCTGTTTGAATATAAATTAAAAATGAAAGATGTGGAAACCCTTTATAATAAAGCAACGGAAGAGAACGAATGGATACTTGGAAAGATTGAATACGCAGCTGGTTACAGGAACTTAGATGGATAGGATTTGAATTGTGGTGTTGTCTTCACCAAAATCTCTCAACTGTGATGTTCTGATAAAGGGATCAACAGGGTAAAGCCCTTGGCAGCTACAACTGCCATTATTCTTTTGATTATCTGAGTTTGGGCGTCAATTTGGGTCATCATGTCATAAAGAATTTCTTCTTTCTTGTTGAGAATTAAACACCAAGAGTTAAGAGAATTTGTTGAGAGTTAAACAGTGGAGTTTTGAGAGACCTTCTGCTTCACTTGTTAAGAGTTCAACAGTGAAGGTTTTAAGAGAATTTCTTCATTACTTGTCAAGAGTTAAACTGTGGAAGTTTTGAGAGAATTTTTGCTTCCCTTCAGAGTTAAACAATGTAGGTTTTGTTAATTTCTTTAAAAAAATATATCTCTTGCCTAGGATTCTCAACTTAAATTATCTCTCCATTGTTGTGCATCTTGGTTTTTTATGTAAAAATAGAGGAAGAAATAGAGAAGGAACAGAGAAAGAAGAAATAGGCGTTACTCTAACCGCCAACCAACCCATAAATTGAGCATTGTTTTTTTCTTTTCTTTTTGAAAATTTAATTGGTGATAGAAGGTTAACTTAAATATTAGGAGGAACAATAGGAATTTTATTGAACAATTCAGATTTAGTTAATAGATCTAACGGTAGATTTTTAGAACCGTTTAGTTAACATATTCACACGTCCGTTCAACTATTGCCTTCCCTAATTTTAATGTTTTGTGTAGGGCCCACGTCTAAATATGACAAGATAACAAAGGTGGGACCGCTTCTATTTTGACATAAAGAACCCTTGAGGTCGTTATCTCGACATCTCCAGGTGGAGCATGAACGCCCCCCCTTTTTTCTTATCGTAAAACTCTTCAAGTGTTATGGCCACTGCTACTTCTTATGTAGATTAGAATTAAGATATTAATTTTAGTTTGGGATTTAGGAAGCAGTGACAAAGAATTGCATATTCCAATCTCCTTTGTCCTTGAGTTTTGGGTGTTGGGTGCAATATGGAGATTCTGGATGATGCAAGCACATGTAGCATAATTTAGAGGCAGTAGAGTACTAGATATAAGAGCAAATTATAAATAGGCCCCCTAGAATTGCAATCAGTTACATCTACTATTCTTAAAAAAATCAATTACAAATGCACTCCTACTATTAAGGATTAAAGTTGAATGATGATTTCATCACTAACTAAATATTTAATATGCCAATTTTACCTTTCTTTTGAGTATTTTTCATAATACCAATTTTATCCTCATCCCTTTATTCCATTCTTTCTCTCCTCTCTTGACTCTCGTTCTTTGGCCTTCTCCTTCCTCGGCTACAACAGCTACCTGGTTTAGATTTTCAAGCTTTTCAGCTGAGCTTGAGAAAGTATGACTCATTCCATGGTAATGGAACTTGGACTTACCACTGTTGTCTTCCTCGTAATTGGAAGGTCTTAACGTCGAACCTCTTGACATCACAAGCCCATAAGCATTTGCAGCCATCGGCGACGGTGGAATAGAAGTTAGTGTGGTTGAAATTGGACCCTTTTGGTGTTGGGTTCCGAGACAATTGCAAAGAATATATCTCAATTGTTACCATCCCATTTCTATTTGTCAATTATTGGGTTGATTGGATCAAATTCTGAATAGTAATATATAGGCTCTCTGCCATTTCAATTTTTAACATGTTCTTCCTTTCTCGGTTTCACCATCCATCTTTGGTTCTTGTTCAGTAGTATCCTAGTTGGTCTCATTTGATTGGGGTTATCTACATTCAGACTTAACTAGATAGATCCTCTCCTACCTTCGCATATGATCCATAGTGAGAGCCAGTGTCATCTACAAGTTCTGGCATTTTGTCGTCACCAATGACTTATTCTCAGTTTGCATCTTCAAAATCAAGAAGTCTTGTTCTTCCTTTTTGGCTAGAACAATGTTTACATCAAGAATAGCTAAGTTAAAATTTCAACCACATTGATTTCTATTCCATGGTATCCTGGAATTCTGCTCTTCTCCTTGGAGGGGCTCTGCCAATGAGTCCTAATGAGTTATAGGATTTAACCATGCGGAATATTTTAGTCCAAAGACTAGGTAAATTCAATGAGTGCCTTTGGATTAAAATATTTATATGTAACAATCTCTCATCACTCATTGGGTACTTACAGGGAGATATTCTCCAAGGAGAGGATTCATCGCTAGTGGCTACAGTTTCAACTTTAGGGTTGTAGATGCTTATGGACTTGCAACGTCAATAGAGCCAATGTCGATGCCTTCCAATTACGGGGGAGACAATAATGGTAAGTCTAGGTTCCATTACCATGGGACAAGTTGTCACACCCCACCCAGCCGGATCCGGTCAATTCCCGAATATCCATGGGGTGATACATCACAATATCTAGGTTCAATGACAATTCCATACAATACATGATAAAGTAAAATTAAATGGATAGAAAAATAAATAAGTTCGGATATGTAATAATCAAGAATGAAAAGAAAGGATTACAATATCCAAAATTTCCTTTAAAAAACTAAACATCAGAGTTCTAAGAAAAGAAAAAATGTTTAATGTTGCAGTGGAAATAATCTAAGGAAAACTCTTAGGTAAAGAAACTCCATAAGAATAGTCTTGGCACGAACAGGAAGCATCATGTGCCTCCACTTCTTCTCCAATCTCACCGCCTTGATAGCCACTTGATAAAGGATCACCAACGATAGTGTGGTCCTCATAACCTGTAAAGCAGTCTAAAGAACAAACAAAAATATATGAATGAGTTCATAGAACTCAGTGAGGTAACTAACATTCACATCATATATTCATCCAATTTCCATGTCATAATTTATAAGACAATCATGTATTTAATAACATAAATAAACAAATGCATGGTGATGATATGAGGTTCCTAACTCTAAAATGTAGTCTCTAAAGTAAACATGCATTAAGTCATACACTAATCTTCTTTGGGCGGTCTCAACACTCTTCCCTCACGACACCAAAGCACGTCTATTGGGTTCTTCGCGGCTATTGGGTAAAGTCTCATCGAGGCATGGTTGGGAATCAAGTCACCACTCTCTTACATCACCATTGGTATAAGATCTGGAGCGTGTCAGAGATAAACCTAAGCCCAGTGCAAAGTCATACAGTCTCATACTACATATGGTCCGAATATCTCCACTCACGCCTATGTTCTGTTGGTTCAATACCTTCTCATCTATGAATGGAATCCTCAACGGGAGAAATCTGTTGGATCCCACTCCTTAATCCAATGGTCATCCACATATAATGGACAAGATGATCTCCATGTCCTCTCATGGTTTGGTTATCGGTCTCGAGCGCCCAGGAGCCCTTATCTATTATATGCAACCCTACCTCTCTATAATGATAGTGGACCTGCCCAATATACAGGACCCAGCCACTAGCATCACGGGTTAACCAGTTTCAATACCCCTACCGGAAGGGTAGTAGTACTTATAGGGATTCCTAGCCCAACACTTCTAGACACCTACAAATCATGCAATTGTGTTTAATGACACCACATAAGGTTACTAGGGTAATAGGCAAACCCACAACCCTAGTGGAAAATACAAGGTAGAGAGAATAAAAATATTTTCCCTTCTCCCTTCACATACATTTACATTCTATTCTTATAAAAATAATAATAAATTTAAAGGCAAAGAGCAACATCATAAATAATAGTTTTACCTTCCTTTCATGCAAAGTCACCCACAAGTATAGTATGATAAATACAAATTACAGCAATTTATATTTAACAAAAGACATTAAAATAACAACAATTAATTAAATATAATGTAGTTAATTATTCCTCACCTTCCAATTGGATTCCTTTCCCAAAGATCAAGAATTCCTTACCATAAAAAGACGACAAAAAGATAATTTACCCTAATCATGCAAGAGGATTAATGAAAAATAAAGTAGAAGTTAATTTTGGTTTAGAAAAATATCTCAAAATATTCCTATAAAAACCCAAATGGAAAACTAGGTTTTAACTTGTCTTTTTAACCTAAATCAGCTAAAAGTTATTATTTCGCCTTTGATTCGGAGTCGAAACGAAACCTTGGGATAGTCTAATTGACATTAGAAAGATCATAAGGGGTGTCCTCAATTTGATCCAATTTGACCTAGATCAAAAAGGCCCAAATTGGCTCTCCTAAATCACCCGTGGGTGACTCGGAGAGTCAAAATGCAAAATCTTTCGCAAGGGGACTCACCATTATTATTAAACTAAAAATGAATATTAAAACAATACAACAAGAGTAACAATAACCCTAACATGCTCCCACAAACACAATTCCATGAATAAAGAGAAGAGAGTTGTCCACATAACTGTGTCTAAAAGAATGATTAAAGAAAACTAATATTTCCTAATGTTTTCGCAAAGATTCAAATCACAAAACACCTTCGAAAGAATGAGAACCACTCTTCTCCTTGGTTTCTCCTCTTCCTATAGCCTCAACTTCGTTCTAGCATAAAGAAATGTGGTTAGAGGTGAGCTATAACTTAAAATAGGATTTAAAAACCCGGAATTCCGTTTTTTCCCCGAAACAAAAAATGGGGTGGGGGTTGGTTCACCCAACTGGCCCAACCGAACGGTCCATGGTTGGACCCCCAAACAAACTCTGATTTCGGTGATTTTTGGCTTGTTGAAAAGTCTTTCGACGATCTTCGATTTGATACCTTATTTGTGTCAATTGGATTCTCCATCGTCGATCTATGGACATGCCAAAATTGCCTTTTAACACCATCGTGATTAATATTCTCTCTTCTTTTAAACTCCCTGAGAGTTATCAAATCATCACTAGGTTCATCCATTATCATTAGGTCCTCTTCCAAACTTTCGAGCTTGACTCGAATGGTCCATAGTTGTTGCCGACTCGAGGCCCGAGTTCACAATTTTTGAAATCATGGGCTAACGGGTTAAGTTTCACACAAGTGTTGTGAAAAATAACAACGCAAGTATACGCTGTTGTAACAAGTAATATAATAATAATATAATCGTGCCCTCCAGGACTATAGAGTAAGTACTAAATCAATTATACCAATTGTATTCGAATAAATAATAAGGAAGATAATTATTCTAGACTATAATCCAAATTTAAATCTAAATTGAAATTTGTTAATAGCTAAAAACCTGGGGGTCAAATTTCACCATAACTAGTTATTCCCACCCTTTGATTCATCTTTATAATCTGAAATATTTTTTTTCCTGATTGATAGTCGAGATTCCCTTCCCTATATACTAGTCTCCCTTGAGTACTAATAAAAATTTGTTCAATTGCTAACCCACTATATCTCTATGTGGGTTAAAAAAACTAAGAAATCATTAAATTCATTCTATGAATTTCCATGTAACAACTTGATGCGTCCAAAATTTGCTCAGCCCTTAGATCACATAAGAATAAATTGCAAAACAATTGTCAGATGTGGCCCGACCGTGGAGGTCGGGAGTCCACCTCCGATGGCCAAGTTAGTTGATGAACTGATCACAAAGGCTCTGGCTAGATACAGAGCAAAAGTAAGAATACGATAATTGGGAATACGATTCAGATACTTTCTTCGTACGTTGGTGATGTCTTATATAGAGTTTACCTTTGAATCCCACTCGTTGAATTTGTACGTGCCTTCTTCTGATGACCGTCAGATCCAGATGATTAGACCCGTTAGTGGGGTAACAGATAACTTCCTCTAATCACACGATCTTGATGCTAAGGTCGTGGCCGTTATCCAAGATGGCATGATCTTCCGTTCCGCGAGAGTTGATAACTGTCACTTTGACCAGTTATACGTCCTAGGAATCTCAGACTCGTGCATACCTGCTGATAGCCGATGTTTCTTCCTGAACACGCCATCTCTGAACCCGGTTGATTTGAGTCTGAATCGGTCGGTTCGTCCCCGACCGGGGTTGAGGGTTGAACCACGAACGGACCCAGTTCAACGATATTTTTCCCATATCACGAGCCCCCCAAACCAAGCGTTCGGGAATGCCGAGGGCTTGGTATGATTTGAACCGAGGGTGGTAACCGAACAAGGAATATGAACGATCGCTTGCTCTCATAAATGTCAAGTCGCATTTAATGCTGCTACGTCATCACTCTCCTCGAGGTACGCGAACGTCTTCAACTTTCACGCGAGAGTCGCCATGTGTCTGTCACAGCCGAAAACATCATTGCTTTTAACTTAAAACAATCGTTCCTCAAAATGTCATCTTCGATTCGATTCATTTTCGCCTTTTCAAACTGCCGCCCGATTGCAATCATCAGACTGAACTGTTCTTGATCATATACGTGTCCATAGGCTGGCCTATTTAAAAACCGCCTGTCGCTTTTTCAAATTTCACTCTTATCTGCAACTCAAAAACTCATCATTGTCTTCTCTGTACCCTAGTTGTCATTCTGCTTCCAAGCCACTTACTCGGCAAACAAGTAAGTTTAGTAACTTTCTTGCCATCTTTTCTTGCTTTAACTACTCTTTTCACTTCCGCATTTGTTTCTTTTCTGATTTAAAAGTCACAACCAGACTCTTTGTAATGGGAAGTGGTAGAACTTCTGACGAAGGCTCCCCTGAACGTTATGCTGATCAGGGTAGTTCTGGTGGTGAGACTACTGTCTCCGCTGCTGCTGAACAATCATATAATGAGGAACAGAAACTGACCGAGGCTTGGAGTGAGTTTGATGAGGTGAGCCAAAGGAAAGAGATTGAAGACCGACCCTTCCTCTCTATTCCAAACCCTCTATACCCTCGAAGGCCCCTCGGCAATCCAAAAGATCCGAAGAAAACCCAGGTTTTTATGTTTACAAATACACCGATGTTGAATTGACTTTAGCATTCCAACACTTTGAGTTTCCTTCCGATTACTTTCTTCGACTACCCAACTCTGATGAGAGGGCTGACTCAAACCTTTCTGGCGAATTCTCATTGTATCTAGACACTCTAGAGAGTGGAGTCCGGTTTCCTTTTTTCAATCCTTTATTTTCTGCCATTTTGAATCACTGGGAGATTTGTCCCGGAATGCTTCTCCCCAATAGCTGGTGTCACATTGTTGGCTTCATTGGTTTATGCTTCAAACTTAGCATCGAACCTTCTCTTGCACTTTTTGTACATTTCTATGTTTTGTCTCAATCCAACCCTCCAGGTTGGGTTTTTCTGTCCAAATGTAACAAGACCGAGCATGGATGGTCAAGCAGTATCCTAGGTAGAGGTACTTGTCCTTCCAATCATAAAGGGTGGCGCGAATGGTACTTTTTCTGCCAAGCGCCTTAGAAAGATTTGAACTTCCTGATCGGTTGGAATTGGAACGATTTCTATACCGATGCTAATCGCGTTCTTCCTTTGAACAACGCCGAACAAGCTGCTGCCAAAAAGATCAAGTTAATCTTGTGGTTCCAGGAAATCCACGGTTTGGAGATGGAATACACCGCCATCCTTCAATACTGGGGGCTGGCCAAGTGTGAGCTTGATCTTCATGATTTTCCCGATCATTATCTGATTTCTTTGAGATTTCTAATTCTATCTCTCATGCAGTGCCTCCAAGGGTTAACACAGAGGCCATTCGGGCCAATGCAATCAAGGGAATCATGGTTGCTGAGAGAAGATCTCCTCGTGTGAAACCCAGCCCTGACCCTAATCCGGAAACTCTGTTTATTGTAGGTCCAGTGACCCGAAGTAAGGCAAGAGTCATCTTTGGGCCATTTCTGTTGAAGACTTGATGGTTGGATTGGAATCCATGAGTGTTGATGCTAGTGTTCCAATGGTGGAAACTACACCCGGATGAAGATTTGATTAGTTGACGGTCTTGGAGTGGTCTCTGTATTGATTCAAAGGCATTTCTAACTCCTAGGTATGTCACTCTAGAGGTGTGCAAAACCCCTTGATGTTTGGACTTGATCTGAGCCTTCAATTCCCTGTTTTGAAGTTGTTGTCTTGATTGGTCGACTCATTGGTCGATTGGATCAATCGACCAATTGATTCTGTTTTTGAAATTTGAATCCTGTCACTTCTATTTAAGTCTAATCTCGGGAATACTCCGCCTCCTCTGCCTCCTAAGCCTCTGGAACGAGTTAGAACCCTAATCTAACCCATTCCCTTGCATTCTTTGGTGATCTCTTTCAAAGACTTGAAGAATTCTTCATCTTTCTACGGCAAAGGTATGATCTCAACCACTCTCTCTTCTATCTCTGATTTTCTTTCTTTTATTCTGTTTTCATTGAGATCAGAAAGGTGATGAAGCATTCTTGTAATCATCAATTCTCTGATCTCACCATATTCTTTAAGACTCATGATCATCATCATGTTCTTAAACCCTACCTATTGAATTCTTGAAAACCCTAACCCTAATTCTTTGAAACCCTAATCTATGTGATTGTCTGGAGAACTTTTGGTAACCTCCCTTGTGAAGGAAAATCTTCTTGAGTAATATTGTGTTAACCTAAACTTCATCATTGAATGACCCTTCTTGTTATTCTTGGCTAACAATTTATCTCCCTTCTTCCAAATCTCACAATTATTTTCCGAGGGAACCAAAAAGGGTAAAACCCTAATTCTTGGGTAAGATCAAGAACCTCTAGTTTAATCATGGTAACCCAATTATTATGTTTCCTTTACTAGATCTGAATTCTTTCATATCCTAGTTCATTATCTTTAATCTTTCTATTTTTTTCCCTCCTAACCTATGATAACCCTAATCAGGTTAACCTCATGATTTCTATGTTGTAACTTGAGAACTATTTTGAGTTATGGTTTGATATCCTCTATACCTTAGAATACTACCATGATAATTCCCCTCTTAATTGAACCCTTTTGAACCATCGAATTTGGTTCTGGATTCTCAAAATTTGGATTCTTGCAGGCCACTGTCTGCATTGGTCGACTCATTGGTCGAGCTGGTCCAAGAGACCAATCAATCGACCAATGAGTACAACAACCTCAATCTTGGTCTGTTTCGATTGATTTATGATATTTTCCTTTATGCATCTTTCCTAACATGTTGTGTGCACTTGTTTAGGACTGTCTTCTCAGGTTTTGTCAAGAACATACTTGATTCTTTAAGATTCCATTCAAGTTAGAAGGTAAGGACAGTTAATTCCTTAACTACATAGATTGCTTGTTCTCTGGTTTCTACTTTATGAAACTATGAGATTACCTACTGTTATTGTATTTTAATTCTGATCTCCTACTGTGGGAACAGTAGCACTTATTTATATCATCTTTTCATTGTTTATGTTATATGAATTACTTATTCTTGCTTAATCTGATGTTGCTTTTACATTCTCTTTTATATGATGAACTACTGGTTGTGTATGTCATGACTGATCGAGAATGTGTTTGCTTAAGTTTGGTTTGGGATTGGGAAGTGTCCTTTTGACACTTCTGTCCTTGGACATTATCGGAAATAGTATGGGATGTTTCCGGGGTTGCCCATCGACACTTTCCCGAATCAATGGTTGTCATACCTAGGGATGTCTAGTAGTGTTTGGCTAGGATACACCCCTGTTATATCAGACCCGATTCGGAAGGGTATTGAGACCGAACGACCCGTGGTAGCAATGGGGATTCACGGGCACTCAAGACCGGTGAGTTATATCCGTGAGAGGACAGGAATCACATTGTGGGGGCCATTTATTGGAGGGTTGCATATGGCTGGACTTGGGCTCATGGGCGCTCGAGACCGGTGAGTTATATCCGTGAGAGGACATGAGAGCTTCCCGTTTACCATATGTGGATAACCAATAGGGTTGATGAGTCCGGTGAGTAATATCCGTGACTCTAGTGGAAAGGATACCGGAAAGGATCCCGAGAGGGGAGGAGTGGAAGTATCTGGACCTGACTTGATGTAACTGAGTAGATGACTTGCATTGGGCTAGGCTTTTCCCTGACATGCGCCGGTACTTATGCAAATGGTTGTGAGAGTGTGTTGACTTAACCCCTACCATGGTTTGTCCGAGAGGGATGCTCGGACCCACTACCAACAGGAGCTGTATGCATGACCTACCCAAAGAAGTACGGTGCTATGACTTAAAGCATGTCCGCCATAGAGACCAGCATACATAGAGTTAGATGCATACATACATTACTTGTTTCATATTGCATTGCATCATGTTATGTTTTGCCACATGTTATCTATGATGTTATGGATTAACTACCTTACTGAGTTTCTTCGAAACTCATTCCTGTTGTATATTTCTTTTTGTTAGATTATCCTGCAAGTACAGAATACTATGACGAGCAGTACATCGAAGCACAAGCTGATGAAGCGTATTACACGCAAAGGGCTGGCAACGATCAAGATTACTTTGATGATTCCCCGGCGGATCAAGCTGCGTACTACTTTTGAGAACGGCATAGAGTTAGAACGGATTCATTGGATTGATGAAGTCCATACTTATGAAGACGTTATCTATAAACTTGAAGACGCTTGATCTTAGTTTATTTATTAGTACATTTGTTTCAGTTGTAATCCCTTTTTGATTTTTATACTACGTTCCGCTATTTTGGTAAAGTGAGTTTCCGCCTCACTTCACTCCTTTTTTATATCATTGGATATCTGGTATCTTTCCGCACTCTGATTATTCTGATTGTTCATTTCTTGTTTTGAACCTTGTTTATAATATTAAACCTTGATTTATTTCTGTTCATGATTATGTTATTGCATATGTGGGAGGATGATTTCCTCGATACTTGATCTTCGGGGCTATGGATCACACTCTTGGGTATGCCAGTTAGGGTACCGGCTGGGAGGATGTGACACCTCGAGTATTAACAGAGGCTCAGAGGGCTGCTGCTGAGAAAATTGCCTCCCCTACCCCAAAGCTGCCCACCTGGAGCTCAAGAATACAAAAATCCGTGGGTGAAGGTTCGGGGAAAGGGAAGAAGCCTATCGAGGAGGATGAGGTCATCCCTCCTCTTGTCCGAACCAAGAGGAGGCATCATCTGATCGATGCCACTGTCCCAAAGAAGCAAAAGAAGACCCAGGAATCGGAGGTCTTGGTTCCCCAATGGACTTTGAGCGTGTCCGATCGGGTTACGATCGATCCTGAGAAAGCCTCTGAGTGGAGTTCACTTTGCCTGGTGCCAGCAGACCGTTAGGCCTTCAAAGCCCTCGATGATGATGCGTTTGTTCGTACTTCTACCAGGTAACTATCTTTTCTGGATTGTCAACTTTCTGATTATAGTATCCTTCAAAGTTTTTGACAATTCCTCCTCTTACTAGGACTGCTGTGGAGAATTTCTATCAACAAATGGAGGCTTTGAACCAAGTGGGCCATACCTTCACCCGACTTCAATATTATGAGGAGCAGGTGAGGTCGGCGAACTCTGAATTTGCCCGATTGAAGAAAGAAATGACAGCGCTCGAAAAGGAAAACGCCTCGGTCGAGCATCTTAAGAAAGATCTTGATCTGGCCAATAGCCGCATTGGAGCCTTGACTCGTGAGTCAAAGAAGTTTGAAGGGATCATTGCTGATCTTGACAAGAGGGTCGAAGTTTTGACCAAGCAGAAAGAAGATCTTGAGTCGATGATCATCCCCTCCAAGCCCGAACATCTCTCTCAGGATCTTCAGAAGGCTTGCGTTCGAAAATATTTAAATAGTGTTCCCTTCAGCAACTTGATGCTCCCTTATAACACTCAAGCCTATCGGGAGGGACAAAATGATGTGTGGGGACCATTCTAAAAGCTAATCCTTCATTTGACACTTCTCCTTTCCAGAAAGTCTGTCATTCTGAAGTTTTTGATAGGCTGAAGATGGCTCTTCCACAGTGGGCCCAAGAAGATGATGATCTCTATCCGTCCGATCCTGATCTTGATGCCTACCTTAGTGATTCTCCGCCCCTTCCCGAGAATGAGGCAGTCGGCAAAAACAAGATCCTCGAGGACAGGCCTCAACAGTAGATCCTTCAACCACTCCGGTTCATCAACCTGCACAAGAATGAGAAATCTCCTCTTCTTCTTTTTCTTTTGGTACAAGGGTTGGCCCCCATTTATGAAATGGCCATAATTGCTTGTCGTTAGAATTTCGTACTTACTACCACAATCGACTTGTGAGACTTCCCTTTCGGGGATATCCAAATAATAATAATAACTTGACTCTTCGGGTCTAACTTGCGTCTCCCTCGGGAGCTTAGTTAAACTTGTGGACTTTCCACGTTCGGGATAAGCCTTGGCTTCGTTGTTCGGGAGTCTCATTCGGTTTCCCGATGCCCAGCACCGGGAAATTTTGGTTTCCTTACTATCACGATCAACTCTGTCCTTTGTCATTTGTGAATACTGCCTTCGGCCCGATCCTTCTGGAGAAAATTAAACATTTTTTTCGTTCCATCACATTTATTGCAAATGGGCAACAGTTCGTTTCTCGAGCTGCACTCCTTTGTAACTGGTGTTTATCTTGCCACGTGGAAACTCGCAGCAGCTCAATTTCATTTATTTCGAATTTGAAAAGTAATTAGTTTGTAGCCGTTGATCTGGGATCCTGTGATCGGTACTCGAATCGTCACTCTTTTTTGGACTTTGATTTACTTGAGTTATGTCCCTTTGTATCATCTCAATGGACTATTTAAACCCCTTCGACGTGCTTTGATATTTTGAGAACATTGTAACACCAGAACCCTGCAAAAATCTTTCTAACTCTCATAACCCTCGTTCCTCTTGTTTGAAGGTTCGTAGTTTGAAGATTTGAAGCAAGGGTTGGAACAAGTAAGTTCTTCCTTTTCTTGTTCCTTTCTTTCTTTCTGTTCTTCTCTCCCTAATGAACTCCCAAGTAAAATACTTTGGATTTTTACTTCATAGCCGGCTCTTTGGCTTTGGAAGCTTCATTTTTGGACATCAGAAAGTATTTCTAATCGTCTTAGGGGGAAGACCAATCACTTTGGTCTAGGGTTTTTTCTTGATCATATTGGATACTTCTAGGGTTTTAGGCACTGCATTCTGACAAATATGCTTGTTCATTCTTTGCAGTACCTCCAAAGTTTAACTCGAACGTTGTTCGTGCAAGGGCTACTAAGAAGACTACTTCAGCAAGGAAAGATGCTTGTCAAGTCGAAAAGGTAGACACTAGTCCTTCTTCCGAAGTTAGGACTCCTAAGGCACTAGCCATCGTCCCGTTAGCATCACCCTCAGAGAAAATGGTAACTCGGCCTGAGGAGGAAAGAGTGACTCCTTCCCCTGCCGTCTGGATCCCAGAGGTCACAGTTGTTGCCTCGTTGGCATCTTCCTCCAAGGCTCCCTTGGTCATGGAGGCTCCTACCCCGATGGTGGACGATCGGGTCGTTTTTGAGGAAGCCAAGGGCGCTGCTTCTAAGAAAAAACTTCCTCATTCCGATGATGAAATATAGAGGTTTGTTTGGTCGTTGAAGAGGTCTGACTTCATGACGGGCAACTTTGACAAGGCGTTGGAATGGTGCACCTTCGCCCAGATGCCCGCCGAGAGCAGAGCCTTCAACGTCGTTCCCGACCAGGCCTTCGTGAACTCATTAGTAATGTAAGTATTATTTCTCCCCCTACCTTCCTTTAGGAGTGTCTTCATTCTCTGAATAACTCTGATGATGGTGCAGGAGTACTGCTGATAACTTCCACAAACAGGTGGAGTCAGCTTTTCGGATCAGGCGGTTGCAGTCCGATCTTTCTAAGCTTCATGAGGAAGTCAAAGCCAAAGATGCTGAGATCAAACACCTTCAAGACAGGCTCTGGGAAGTAGCCCGAGTGAAGAACACGGAGATCCTGCAACTTTCCTCTTCATTGGATGTTGCTAACGAGAGCAATTATAGATTAGAACATGAAGTTGAAAGGCTCTCGGGAGCACTGAAGGAATCCGAGGCGAGAACCACTGAACCCCAAAGGCAGGCAATTCCCTCTTTACCCGAACATATCCCTATTGAGGTCCAGAGGGCTTGCATCTTCAAATACTTGCACAGTAAGCCTTTTGATGATTTGTTGGATATTTTTCATCTATAGGCTTACCAGGAAGGGCAGAATGATGTCTGGAAGTCGATCTTAAAGAGAGCTCCAAACTTTGATACGGCTCCTCACCAACAGCACTGCCATCCCGAAGTATTTGGAGAATTGGGACTCCCCCCTCCCAATTGGACCAAAGACTTGGAAGATATGCCGACTGAGGACCCGGATATATTGCTATACCTTAATGATTCTCATCCTTTGACTCCTTTCAGGGACTTGGTTTACGGAGAGGCCGTCCCGAACGTCAACCAGGCTGCTGATCAAGCTTCGGTAAAAAGGGCAAAGAGGGTGAATCTTAGAGCTCGGCATTCCTCCCATTCTTCTTTCTACTTGCCTTTGCTGGGGGAAGCTTACAAAATTCTTCGCAATCGGATCCTGGAAAAGCTAAATGAAGAGTATGGAATTGCAAAGTTTTCCTCAAGCTTTTGTAGATGGGAGCTTACAAAACTCTTCGCAATCGCCGAGGGTGAGGGGCCTTGCCTGGGTATGTCTTCCCGACTCTGTTTCGGCACATGAGAGCTTCTTCAATTTTTCTTCTTGATTCTGTGTTGCTTCTGAGAAAGCTGCTTTGGTTTTTCTTCCCGATTCTCCTTCGACAAATGGAAGCTTACGGAACTCTTCGCAATCATCGATGATGATACTTAGAATTCATTGTTTTTCGACCGAATGAAGATTTGACCCCAACACTTGTTGTCTCATATGTATTTTTCCTGAGAACTTTTTGATGTTGTAAAGGTTGGCCCCTTCTGGTCGTTAAAGAAATAAAGAATTAACTTTATCTTTTAACTTTGTCGATCACCGAAGATATTCGGGCTTTTCACCAAAGTCTTCTTCTAAGAAATTCCATAGAATTATTGGAAATGGCTTCTGAGCAATTCCTTAGAATTATTGGAAATGAAGCCTTTGCCTTGGAAGGTCTTAGTCGGTCAAAACCGAAGCCTTTGTTTTGGAAGGTCTTAGTCGGTCGGAACCAAAGCCTTTGCTTTGGAAGGTCTTAGTTGATCGGCCGAAGCCTTTACTTTGGAAGGTCTTACCATGTCGGAACAAAAGCCTTGTCCTTTGGAAGGTCTTAGTCGATCGGAACCGTAGCCTTAGATCCACGAAAATTTCTAAGGAATTTTTTCTAAGAGTTCAAAAGTTATACTCAGTGTACATCCGATATACCCGACCCCGAAAAATTCTTCAGAACTTTCGTGATTTTTTAAGGTCTCACTCGGTTTTACCCGATGCCTTTACTTAGGGATTCCGAAGAATTCCGCTAAGCTTTCGAAGGTCCCACTTGGGTTTTAAACCGATGCCTCTACTTAGGGATTCCTAAGAATTCCGCTAAGCTTTCGAAGGTCCCACTCGGTTTTTAAACCGATGCCTTGACTTAGGGATTCCTAAGAATTTCTCTAAGCTTTCGAAGGTCCCACTCGGGTTTTAAACCGATGCCTTTACTTAGGGATTCCTAAGAATTCCGCTAAGCTTTCAAAGGTCTCACTCGGGTTTTAAACCGATGCCTTGACTTAGGGATTCCTAAGAATTCCGCTAAGCTTTCGAAGGTCCCACTTGGGTTTTAAACCGATGCCTTGACTTAGAGATTCCTGAGAATGCTTCTAAGCTTTCGGAGGTCCCACTCGGGTTTTAAACCGATGCCTCTACTTAGGGATTCCTAAGAATTCTGCTAAGCTTTCGAAGGTCCCACTCAAGTTTTAAACCGATGCCTTGACTTAGAGATTCCTGAGAATGCTTCTAAGCTTTTGGAGGTCCCACTCGGGTTTTAAACCGATGCATCGTAGAAGGTCCCACTCGGGTTTTAAGCTGATGCCTTTACTTAGAGAATCCTGAAAATTCTTCTAAGCTTTCGGAGGTCCCACTCGGGTTTTAAATTGATGCCTCGTAGAAGGTCCCACTCGGGTTTTAAACCAAAGCATTTTGATTCTTCATTCGAGTACTGATATGTAGTAGCCCCTAATCAAAAGATTTGTTGTTTAAAACTTGAAATTGCATTGAATGAGGTAAATACTACATCATAAACGAAAATGGTAAATCTTTAAGGATAGTACTTCTTCAAGTGCCTTGCATTCCACGATCGGTCTAGTTCCTGCCCGGTGGTCATATTCTTTAGCTTGTATGCTCCCGAACCGAGCGGCTTGACTATCATGTACGGTCCTTCCCAAGAGGGATCCAGCTTCTTTTGATTATGAGAATCTGAAGCCAATGTGTTCCTTAGAACCAAATCTCCCAATCGGTATTGGCGATGTCAAACTCGAGAGTTATAGTGCGATGCTATTCTTCGCTGGTACTACTAGGTTTGGGCAATTGCTTTTGTTCGAACTTCATCCAGTAGGTCGAGGCTGTCTAGTAGTCCCTGTTCATTTGCTTTTTCTTCGAACTCTCTCTCTCGTAGTGTCCCTGCCATTACCTCCACGGGTGCTAGTGCTTCAGATCCATACGCTAGTTTGAATGGAGTTTCTCCAGTTGGGGTTCGAACCGTGGTTCGGTAAGCCCAAAGAACATTCTGCAGATCTTCGACCCACAAAGCTTTGTCTGACTCAAGTCTTTTCTTTATTCCGTCTAACAAAGTTTGGTTAATGACTTCTACCTGACCGTTGCTCTGTGGGTATGCCACCGATGACATTCGGTGCTCGATCTAATAAGTGCTGCAGAATTGCTCGAACTGGGGATTGTCAAACTGTGTTCCGTGATTGGTAACAATGACCTTTGGCATCCCGAATCTGTAGATTATAGATTCCAAAACGAACTTCTCTACTTTTTTTCTCAATGATAGTTGCCAGAGCACTTGCTTCTACCCACTTCGTAAAATAATCAATCGCCACAATAAGATATTCCCGTCTGCCAGATGCCTTGGTGAATTTTCCCATAATGTTAATTCCCCACATTGCAAACAAGATAGGATCAAGAATTGACATTAGGGTTTCAACTGGTCTCTTTGATACAGTTGCGTTAATTTGACAGTTGTGGTAGGCCCGAACATACTTCATCGCAGCTTCTTGGAGCTTTGGCCAATACAACCCGAACCTAAGGATTTATTGAGCTAGGGCACGACCACCCATATGCGCCCCACAAATTCCTTCGTGAACTTCGGCCAAAGCAGTTTGTGATCCTTCGGGACCTAAGCACCTCAGGAGTGGACCAACATAAGATCTTTGATACAATCTTCCGTTCTGCATAGTAAACCTAGACGCTCGTATCCAAATCTTTCGGGCTTCCTTCGCGTCCTCTGGTAGTTTGTCATCCCGAAGATACTCTACGATCGGGTCCATCCCCAGAGACTCAGTTCAATATAAGATATTTCTTTTTCTTGATTGCTCAAAATGGCCAACTCCTCTATGTAAACCAAAGGGTCGAGTGTCTTTTCCTTGGCGTTAGCCAATCTTGAGAGTTCGTCCGCCATTGTATTATCCTTCCTTGGGATCTGACACACCTTCAGATCTTTGAATTCTTTTTGTAATGCTTGCACGATTTCTTGATACTTTTGTAATCGGGGCTCCTTTATGCCGTACTCTCCTTGCACCTGATTAACTATCAGCTGCGAATCATTGTATATAGTGACATGAGCTATCGCCAAAGGTTTCGCCAAGTGGAGTCCAGCTATCAGGGCTTCATATTCGGCATCATTGTTGCTTGATTCAAATGTGAATCTTAATGCATACCAAATGATAAAACCCGCTAGACTCTTAAGCAAAATTCCTGCTCCAGCTCCATGCTTATTGCTTGAACCTTCAACGTATATCTCCCACATGGTTGGAATATTCGGTTCGATTTCTTCTTCTATTGGAGTCGTGGTTTCCACAACAAAATCTGCTAACGCCTGAGCCTTGATTGTTGTGCGAGATTTGAAATTCACTTGGAATTCACCATGCTCAACCAAACATGCCACCATTCTTCTTGATAAATCAGGCTTATGAAGAACTTTTTTGAAAGGAAAATTTGTTAATACCTCTATCGGTGTGCCTAGAAGTATGGTCATGATTTCTCGGCCGCAATCATTAGAGCTAAGGCCCCTTTTCAATCTGCGGAATACCGCGTCTCTGCATCTAGGAGCACATGGCTGACATAATAGATAGGCCATTGCTTCCTTTCCTTCTCCCGAACAAGAACTGCGCTTACAGCCGAGGGTGAAGTGGCCAGATAAACCTACAAGGTTTCTCCTTTTTTCAGTCGGGACAATAGAGGTGGCTTACCAAGAGTTTCTTTCAAACTCTAGAATGCTTTTTGGAATTCATCCGTCCATCGGGCTTCTTTGCTTCCCCTTAAATCCTTCGGAGGCTTTGAAGAAAGGAAGGCACTTTTCTCCCATTCGCAAGATGAAGCGATTCGAGCGCAACTACTCTTCCGCCAAGCATTGCACCGTCCCAAATAGTTTTTGAAGGTTCCATGTTAATCAAAGCTTGTATTTTGGCTGGGTTAGCCTCTATACTTCTTTGAGATACCATAAAACCCAAA
>NC_142600.1:62925699-62928199 GCF_041222555.1 Hakea prostrata
TTTTAAAAGTGATGGGAAAGCTAGTTCAATACCCATTAACATCGAGGCTAGAAAGGTCGAAAGGTTTTTTAGCAATGGCCTTTCTTCCTCTGAACGCTGGGCAGGGCCAACTTATTCGAACTCACCTCCTCCCAGTTCATTACCAATCCCTAAATTTTCAATCCCTCAAAAGCGCAGCTTGTCACTTGAGGTGCCGTTTCGAGATCGGATGGAAGGATTTACCCCTTGGTCAAGTCCACTCCGCCTTCACCTACAAGGGAACCATACTCTTCTTGGAGGCATTTTTGTCTAAGGACTGACTCGGCAACCAGAGACCTTTGTCGTATTCTCCATCTAGATATAGCGATGAATGACGATCGTGGTTCTGAACCCTATAAACAGACAAACTCTACAACTTGTTTTGGTGCTATTTTGTACATAAAAGAGTACCTAACTTGTATTCTAAGTCTCTGCAACTTCATTACGGCTTCCCCTACTACAAAGAAAACTGTTAGTGGTTGGTTTTCTACAACAATCTCAGATTGATGTTGGGTGAATATGGTTCTAACAGATGAAGAGGCAAGGATGTACAGAGGAGCCCATCGGTGGTTTCCAGTGAAGCAACGGTGAACACTGGAAGGGTTAGAGGAGCTTGTAAATCCGGATGAAGTTTAGGATTTTGTTCTCATCGAGATGAGCAGGGATTATTTTGGTAAATTCAGAAAATATAAGGGACGAATAATTGTGATTTGTAAAACATTTTAAATATAAAAATTTGTTGAAGGAATTTAAATCGTTGATTTTTTCCACGCCACGTGTCAACTTCTGTTGGCTGCGCAGATGGATATCCGCGCAGCCGCGATTAAAAATCCCCTCTCTTCTCTCTCATCTTTTTTTCCTATTTATTCTCTTCTGTTTCTATAAACGTGGGTTAAAGGAAATTTTTGAAAACAAATCTTATTAGGTATTCAAAATTCAAAATGTTATTTCTAATTAAAAACTAACTCTTCAATCCCTATTTATTCTCTTATCTCCTATCTCCTCTATCCTGTTTTTTTCCTATTTATTCTCTTCCCTTTCTATAAGCGTGGCTTAAGAAAATTTGGATAAAAATCTACTCCACAATTAAGTCTCTTTCTCTTTCTCAATTTATTTATTGTTTCTCTTTTTCTCTTTTCTTTTTTTGTTATTCTTTTTAATTTGATTTTATATTCTATGTTTCTTTATTTCTTCTGCAATTTTTGTTATTTGATTTTGTATTGTGAATAAAATGTCTATAGTTAGTAGGTAACTAACTACCATTGATTTGCATCTCTTACCTAAAAAAAAAATTTGGTTTACATTTGATGAACACATTTATGTGTGAAATCTTAAGGCATAAAGCATGCATTTTATACACTTAGAATGGAGTTACCTTGGGTTTTATGTTGTTTTTGCAGATTTTAGGACTTTTCAAGATTTAAGCAAATATTTGGAGTTTTGGGCTTGAATCATGCTATTTTACTCGTCAAGAAGTCCATTCAAATTCTCAAATGCGAAAATGGGCCTGATCTGGAGCATGATGGGCTAGAGATGTGTGATTACGGGCCAACTCCGAAATATTGAAGAGATAAAGAAGGCAAATTTGATCTACGGCTGAGATTTTAAATCAAATCTACAGAGATATTATTGAGAGAGTCCAGATGGAAAAGAGTCATTGCATACCTCAATATCTTATTTTCTATTTAGGATTTGATTAAAGAAAGAAAAAGAGGAAAAAGAATTATATTCAGATAAGGATGAAGCAAAAATCCCGTTTTTGAATGCCTCAGTCCAGTTTCGATCAAACCCTTCATCGAACGGTCATCCGATGTCCGATCGTGCTGATTTTTGGAGGAGAGCTTCACGACTACTTAAACCTCAAATCCAACGGTGGGATTATGCATCTGATCTCTCTAAGTCGGCGCGATTAGTACGTCAAAACCCTAATTGGATGAGTCAATAGAAACCCTGAGTTTTATTCAAATTCAGCCGTGCTTCATATCTCATGTAAACTCTATAAAAGGAGAGCCTACTCCATCAAAGGAGAAAATGTCTTAGAGCTTAGTAGAAGCATTCTTTCTTCTCTCTTTAGTTTATTAAGGTTTTCTCTAGTTTTCTTTGCTTGCAGTTGTGAGATTTTAAATTTCTAGATTCAATGTTTAGATTTAATTTTTATGTAATGCAATTCAAGTTCAAGTTTCAAGTTCAAGTTTTAAGTTTTTAGATTCGTTTTTCTCTGGGTCTAGCAATTGCAGATTTAGATCATTCTAGATCTAGATCTGGTTGTTAGGGTTGGTTGAGATTCGAATCATTTGTTCAATTCGCAAGTAAGTAATTTTTCTTTATTAATCTTCTCTCCTCCCTCCATTCCCGCTTCTATCTACCCCTCCATATTCTTAATTTAGGATTTACTTTCAGCATTATTTATTGTTCTGCCTATTCATTCATAATCTCGGACCACATAACCGGAGCAAGCCTACAGTCGTGCCTCTGCTTCTGG
>NC_142600.1:65512048-65599918 GCF_041222555.1 Hakea prostrata
AAAATAGCATACTAATGTAGTATGACTTCCTTTGTTTTTGGGTAAGAATGCAAACATGACTCTAGTACGGTATTTTGAAACCCTATCTTGGGATAGCCTTGCTTAGGCATGCTTGAAACTGTGCACAATTCTAATTGTTTGTGAGAGTAAATTTGTGTGAAAGACCGAGAGTATGAATAAATTAAGTAATTGAATGTCTAGAATATCATATATTAGACTTAAATGGCTTTTGAAAAAACACGCCGTACAACAACTCTTGAAATACAATGTGTTACATCTTTGTTGAATACAATACATAACAAGACAAGTTGAAAAACCCAAGAAACTCTAATCTTGTCCTCTTATCTGGGGTTAGTGTACTCACTAAACAAAAAGTAGTCTTGAAAATAAAACGTTAATCCGTGATTCACATTAGGAAACAAAAATAAGTACAATAACTATAAAGAAATATAAAGTTTACATCTTTGCTCGAATAAAGTACATAACAAACACTAAAAAACCCAACCATTCTAATCTTATCCTCGTATCAGGCTATGGCACTCGCACTGGGAAATAGAAAGGTTTAAAATATTTGTTGAATAAAGTACATAACAAGAAAGGAAAAAACCCCAAACACAAGAACAACAATCCATGATGGGAACATTGTGATTTGGTCCAACGATCTTTGATTATGCACTTGATGAGTAGGGGCTTGCCATGCGCACCCAAATTCAGCTTATTGGCCTAGGGGTTCATCATCATTTATGGTAATTCACCTCCTCCTTACTAATTACCTTGTCATATGACGTTGAAGCTCTATAATCTACGTTCATTGTTGCTTCATTGTCACACATCTTATTCTACCAGAGAAAAGTATGTGGATGCTTATCACCATTGGGCACGGTAAAATCTAAGCAACCGGACTTTTTGTTGTGTTTGGTAAGTGAGCATCATCCCCTTGCTTCAAGTAGTAGCATAATGTGGAGGTTGTTGTTCCATTAACATTCAGAAGACTGGAATCTTCCAAATAGCAACCACCCATGATTGATGATAAGAGAACACTATTGCGCCAAATTCACAACTCGTCGAGCTCAAGAGTGAGACATTATGAAGATTGGATGATGGTGTAATACTTAGCAAAATGGAATTAAAATGAAGTTAGAATAAAAAACCATCAAAGAAATTAAACAACACATGAAAGCAACTCCAAAAGATTTTTTAAAAACACTCATCATCCGAAAAGAGTATTAGCTGGAAGATTCTCCAATTTAGATATCGTGGACTTGATTAGCAATTTTGGTGTAACAACAATAACATATGTAAAAACACCTACAAGGTTACAAAGAGGTGTGAAACACTGTTGCTGCTCGGACACTTGTGAACCTCTCACGCTCGCTAATCTCTATGGGCAAACACCGTCTTTCAAGTGCTAAATGCCGGTGTTTTTATTTTGCTTTAAAATATATGGCTAATTCTCTTCTTCTTGTCTCTCTCCATGAGTTTTGCTGCATTTCTTTGTTGATTAGTGTATTGTTGTTCATTGGCAGGGCTAGAGTCTCCACGATCTCTGTCTGCACCTAATTTCCTAACTTTGTATACCAAATTGTGATATCGTGACCCCGAAGATCAAGTATCAACAAAATCATCCTCCCACATACACCAATATTACAATCATGAACAGTTTATAAAATCTGGTGCAATATTATAACAAAAAAGATCTCACAATAAATGAATATTAGTATAATCAAGAGTGGGAAAAATGACACCAGCTGTAAGGACATCAAAAAAAAGGAGTGAGGCGGAAACTCATCTAAGAAGGGCATGATGAAATAAAGCATCAGAACACTAAAAGAATTACAATTGTTTCTAGAGAAAGTAAGGAAAGAAAATCAATCGAATCCAAGAGTTTCTCGGTGCTGCAGATGACATGTTCCTCGTGAAAGAATTTACCAATCTAACATAGATGTTCTAACTTCATTACCTTATACCTAATCGTAGTACATGACTTGGATTTGCTCTAGGGATCATCAGGGTTATGTCAATGGTTGCTGAAGTACTTTATGTAGTACGCTTCATCTAAGCGTGCGCTCCATCGTATTGTCTCAAAAGGGTTTTTACTTGTTTATTAATTTGAAGGTAAGATTGAAAGAAAAGGAGTGAGTTTGAATGAACTTGTGCAAAAGAAGATAATTCATGACAATGAGCAAATAACATGTACTGTAATACAACAAGATGCAATGCAACATGAAACAGATAAAGTATGTCTGCGTATCTAAAGTTTATAGATGTTGTCTTTATTGGTGGTATATGCACCAAGTCATAGTACCATACTTTCCTGGTAAGTCTCATTACTTGGTCTAAGTTCAGTATTCAGTCCACACTATCTCCTCAAAGACATCCCATGTGGTTGGGGGTTAAGTCACCTACTCTCACATCACATTGGTCTAAGCATTTATGTATGTCGTATAAGCTTAATGTAAGCCGCAAAGTTTTTCATCTACTTAATCACATCAACTAAGCTCCAGACACTTCCATTCCTCTCTCTTGGGATCCTTTCCGGATCTTCACACTAGAGTTTTTCTAACAAATGGGACTACTAACTCGTATATCAACCTTATTGGTTATCCATATGGTAAACGAAGTTTCATGTTCCTCATAAAGTTGGTTAATTCGTCTTGAGCGCCCATGAGTCGCCAAGCTCTATCCATATGCAAATCCCTCCCAATAAATGGCCCCTTTGAGGTAACCATAATATGATTCGTGTCCTCTCATGGATTGGTTACTGTTTTGAGCGCTCCATGAATTTCTCCATTCAACTGCGGGTCGTTTCAGTTCTCAATACCCTTCCAAATCGGGTGCAATATAACGGGGACATCCTAGCTTAAACAACGCTAGAACAAATCTAGAAGTGACAAACCAATGATTCGGGGAAAGATGACAACGCTGAGCAACCCCGAAACATCCCATACTATTTCCGTTGTTGTCTAAGGACAAAAATGTAAAAGGACACCTCTCAATCCCAAACCAACCAATCAATACACATTCTCAAATCAGCCATGATCATACATAATCACTCAATTCTCATCATACAAAAGAGAATATAAAAGCATAATCTAATCATGAAACAATATATAGTAATAAGCATTTCAGTATAAACTTGAATAAGAAAAAGAATAGCATAAGTGAAGTACTTCGGCACTTGAAAACACATACCGTATAAAAATGAAAGACCAGTAAATAAACTCGGAAGTTTCTTAAATTAGAACCCAAAGTATACACGATCTATGTTATTATGAAATAGCTGTCCCTAGCCTTGATTAAAATCGCTTCAAGATAATCCAAAGACTGGAAGAGAGAGCGTCAAGACTTAGCTAAGTAAACCCCTAAATAACCATAGAATAACATTAGGAAAGATGCCTAAATGATCGAAAAAAAATGAATCAAACCATAGGATAAACAAAGCCATCGACTTCATTGGTCGTATTGATTGTCTCTTGACCCAAATCGACTAATCGGGTCGATCAATAGAGTCAGATGAAGCAAATACGGGAATTACGATTCAAACTTCAATCCCGGAATCGGAACCCATCAGAAACTTTGAGGAAAAACTATAGGAGTAGCATTCTAAACACTAAGGAGTAAAGATAGAGGCACAATAATAATGATTAAAAAAACATTACCTTCAAAATTAAAATCATGGTTTCCCCACAATTGGTGAAAACCCTGGAATTCGCGAAAAATATACTATGGAACTCGTGAAAAGACAAGGGATGATTTAGACTCTCACCCAAGAAAAGAGGCAATCATAATCAAATGCAAGTGCCGTCAATGAAAATTCGATTTAAATGAATACAATCCGATCATAAGAAGAACTAGGGTTTGCAATGGATCTCACAAGGATTAGGGCTGAAAGGAATCTCTATGTTGATCATGCAAACGCTAAAGAAAAGAATGAGATCATGGAAGAGATGGTTACAAAGAATGGAAGATCTTCTTCCCAATCTTAATCAAGAACAAGATCAAGAAAGAATAAATTACAACACAGAAGAGAGGACGAACCTTAGACCTGACAATCGGAGATGAGAGACTCTTGGGATCTTTAAGAGGAGACCGAAATCACCAAGAAAAGAGTTCAACGAGTCTTCCCACGTCCTCAAAGTGTCTTGGAGGTAGAGGACACTAGAAACACGAAATGGGGTAAGTTTAAATAGAGAGTGAAAACCTAAATTGGATCTCTCGGATTTAACATACCATTGGTTGAATGCTTGTCAACGTAGTCAGCTTAACCAAGTAATCGAAGCTGTTGAATTAAAATAGAATTGGAGGATCAAAATGAACACCAAACCTCAAGGGCTTTGCACACACATCACTGACACCTAGGTGGAATGTTTCTCAAACCGTTTTTATAATACTCCAAGTCCTTCAACTAACTTTGAATCCATAAACAGGCAACTTTCTTCCAAATCCCAGACAGATCGCACATGGAACTCATCGAACAATATCCATGTGGTTTAGAGTCAAACACCATGTCTTTTACTGAGATACCATAATCGGCTTTCTTCCTACTCCGGTCTTCTTGGACACAAAATAAGATATAGATGGGAGAAAGGGTGATCGAATGATTATGAACTAATAAAGAAAGTGAATCATAAAAGAATATTTTCTTTTAGATAACCCCAAGTCAATAAAAACTCTAACCAATGCATGGAAACTTTGGAAGACAAAGAAAAATTAAATACATTTATAAAGATTTTCATGGTTTTTTTTCTTCCATAAATTGATGATAGATTTTTGGGAAAAGTAGAGAGAAGCCTTAGGTTTAAGATAAAACGTTTCTTTTAGAGTAAAAAGAGTTAGATTTATTGACATTTTTTACAAAGTCGCAAAGCTTAGTTATTCATAACAAGAGCCTCGTTGTCGTGCTTTCGTTAAAAAGCTTTGCCTCGAGAGATGAAAATTAGAGAGGAGAAAGAGAGGGTAAAGCTAAATACCTTTTATTGATGGTAGATTGTATATTACAAATGCTTGACAATGTAACTTTGTAAGTGGGGTTTGTAGTCCTAGAAACAGACTGCTTACAGAGAATTTAGAGTACCTTAACGAGAGAACTGAGGTCCTATTTATAGGCATTGGACCCAAAATTATTTTAAAATCTATTTTATACACACTGATTTGACATAAGATTCTAAAATAATTAAGGCACTAGAAATACCCCTGAACTTATTTTAGTTATTACAGACTCATTCTTCACTCTTTGTCCTAGCATCAGTGCTAATGTTAGCAAATATTCTTTATTGATGTGGAGGTTTAAACCCGTGTGTCATTCTATTCATAGACTCCACAATGCTAAGATGTTTTACACGACGTGTTCTTTCATACGGACTCTAGTCATCCCTACAATTTTTTATGTGACTTTCTCCATCATCCATTTCGATCATGATATTGGATGCAGAGCTTTTTGTGTCACTTTTGGTAGATTTGAGTGCTTGGAATTCTTTTATCAAAAGCTCAAATTTTCATCTGAGGTCTTGTATAGATTCTTCTTTAGTTTTAATATTCGAAATTGGCCTTGGTCAGGCAACTTCTTTTCCTTTTATAGAAGATGCTAATTTGTGCTATAAAGACATAGCTTCGTTGGATTTCATAGAGAGATGATGCTGTAGGGATGATCTCATCTTGCAGCTTTTTAATATTGTTGGCTTTCTATTATCAAGGACCTTGGAACAAGAAAAACCTCCATGAAATGGGAATTGCTATGCAGTGCATTTCTCCCTTGAATCTCAATGATCATTATTTGACAAATGTTCTTCTGAAAATCAAGTCCAAGGTAACTTGATTGACAAATATTTTTTTTTCCTCCTTTCACTTTTTCCTCTTTTGAAGTTTTAGGTTATGAATTTATTTGCTTCATACTACTTCCCTTTGCAGCTTGGAGGTTCAAATTCTATATTGGCAATTGAGCATTCTCCGTGCATTCCCTTTGTAAAGGACACTCCTACATTGATCTTGGGAATGGATGTTTCCCATGGTTCTCCTGGTCCTTCTATTGTCTCATCCATCATTGTGGTATTCCTACCATCATGTTGGATTGTTATATCTGTTACGTTTGGCTCATCCATCATTGTGGTATTCCTACCATCATGTTGGATTGTTATATCTGTTACGTTTGGCTCATCTTGATGATTCTGCTTCTGGTTTCAATATTATGGAATTTTGAGGTTGTTGGTTCCAAATCATGGCCATTGATATCACATAATAGGGCATATATAAGAACTCAGTCTCCAAAGATGGAGATAATTGACTCTTTGTACAAACCACTAGCAAATGGAGTTGATGATGGCATTATGAGGTGTTTCTTTCTGCAACAATATCCCTATTAATAATAGGGAACACTTAATTGTTTTAGTAGTCCTATCTCTAGACAAAATTAAAAGAAAAATTTTATTTACCCCTCAAATCTCCTTAATAGACTGTTGTTGATTCATTAGGGCTCTTGACATGTTTTAATACCTTAAATTTTTTTCATAGTGTTGAATGATGTCCCTAATGGATTGCAGGGAGTTACTGATACACTTCTATCGGTCGAGCCAATCATGCAAACCGCTACAAATAATCATTTTTAGGTATGTCCATAGTGTTGGTGAATTTCAATAGTAACTGTTTATTTCTATTTGTTGGATTTAGGAAATTAACCAGAATTGAAAGGGCTTAGAGAAGACAACCCAAATCTCAAAACAATAGCAAATCAAAGACACAACCAAAAAAAGTAATTAACCACTCAATTGGAACAACTTATCTTATTTGCTGAGGCATGAAAGTCATTGTCCTCAAGGAATATTTCAACCCCTCGATCTTGAATCGATGCTACTAGGTCTCAACCAAACAACCTCTAGGATTCAATAGTAATAACCCCTCAGATCCAAGCACAAGATCAAAGGAACTCCAGGAATAGCAATGACACTCTCTTGATCAGACAATAGGGAAAAAAAAAAAAAGAAGATAAGATAGAAGCATTTTGAATTCAATGAGAGTGGAGAGCATTCAATGATTTATCTTAACAACAAACCCATCTATTTATAGGGTAGTGCCCATAACGGTCACAATCTTTACATGGCAACAGAATTTGATTGTTTAATCTTTAATTGTAAGAATTTATGATTGAATATTCACAATTGGCAAGTATCTTTGATGGCAATAAACTTTTAATTACAATCAACTTTAATAGTAATAAGTCAAAGCAATAATCTTAGATAAAATGGTAATGATCTCTAATGGAAACCAATTTTCATGGAAATAACCATGGAGTAATCTTTGATGGTAATAAACATGATAGTAACATACCTTAATTGCAAAATCTCACATTAATAAAAGGAATAACAGAGATGGTGAGATTATTTAGTCAAGAAAAGAATGGATAATTAAGGGTCGATTGAGTAGTAATTTTGCACATGTGGTTGGTGAGATAAAAGTCTATGATATGTTTCCTAGAAAGCTTGATAACACATCTTCTGTCACCATTTTGAATTTTGAATTCAATAGCAAAAATGAGATCTTTCAAAATTAGGAGATATCTCTCAAAGAGGCAATCCAAGATAGAATCTCTTTTGATATACCTCCAAAAATCTCCCACATATATCAAAATAGTGGAATAAGAAATCAACTAGAAAGCTTAAGAGATAGAAAGGAAATGGATGTGTGATTAAGAGTAAAGAAACTCTGATGCATAAGTACTGGTGTCTTTTGGACTATGAACCAATACATAGAGTAGATAAGACTTGAATCATGAGACTTGATGAAACATAAAATTTCTATAAACCTCCTCCCTTTAGTGTGAAGCAAAGTGTTTATTACTCACATCACAATTTCATGTATTTGCTATTCAACTTGATTTAGCACATTTTGGCTATGGCCCGGTACTTGGAACTCATGAGTTGTCTCACCCCCTACACCCACCGGATTTGGACTTACCCGATTACCCATGGGGGTGATACACACTACAAGATATAAGTTCAAGACCAGTCCATAAGCACAATACAATATAGCATAATCCAAAGAGCAAAAGAAAAGGAAAAAAAAAAAAATACCAATTATCAAAGTTATTACATTCATCCAAAAAGATAAATAAAGTCATAATCAAAGTTAAACAAGAAGTTAGAGTCAAACAACGGAAATCTCAAAATTATCAAGAAAGACTTAAGGCGGGTACGAGCCAGATCAAAATTTTAGAGATTTCAAACAGAGACCAAACCAGAGTCAGGTTCGAAAATTAACGCTGGTAGTTTAATTGGAATGAAATTTCTAGATTTATCCTAAAAAATATTTATTGAATTATGGTTCAAATCTTTAACGCTGATAGTAGGGTGAAACCGGATTTCCCTCTACCCATAAATCCGATTCACGTTTAGTAAAAGTGAATCTCGATTTCAGAATCTACATGAAATCTAGGACAATTAAAATCTCCCATTTGTGAATCTAGAGATTTGAAATCTCTGGATTCGCTTAACCAAACCGGCCCTTAAGAGAGTTTAGTTTAATCCTTCTATTTCTCCAAAGAGAGTTACAAAATCCCAATCAGGCTCTACCACTTCTCTAAAATAATCAACGACATTCAAAAGGACTAAAGACCGTATGAGTAGTCTAAGCATGGACAATTTTCTCCATAGGTCTCTACATCTCCGCTCACTAGGATGTCATAAGGCTCGGTTTGTGATGCATACTCTAGAATGATGGAGTTTTCATAACCTGTAAAAGAGTCTAAAGAGGATATATTTTTGCAGAATGAGTTCCATAGTAGGTCAATAAAATTATATATCATGCATCCAATACATATACCAAAGATGAAATATGAATATAAATGAAATGGAGCGATGTATTATGCAAGCATGCTCCCTATACTCTAACAAGTGCTAGTCTCTATGGCAGACATGCATTAAGTTGTAACACCAGCCTCCTCTTGGAAGTTTTATCACTTTGATCCTTCATGGACTTGCTACCTCTGTGAAATCCCCCGAATTTCTAACCCTTTAACCCATGATTTTAGGACCACGTACCCGGGCCTCGAGTTGGCGACAACTATGGGCCATTCAAGTTGAGCCCGGAGATTCTAAAGTGGACCCAATGCAAGTGGATGAACCTTGTGATAACTCAACCTTTCTCCTAGGGTTTAAGAGGAGAGAGAAGGTCAATCATGATGGCGTTAAAAGATGATATTGGCACGACTGAAAATCAATGATGGAGAATCCAAATGACGAGGTAATTTCACCCAAGTGTAGATAATCGAAAGACCTTTCATTCAAGCGGAGAATCACTGGAATTGGACCTTGGTTGTCCCCTCAACCAAGGGTCCTTTGATTGGACCGATTGAATGGCTGATCGACCGCCCATTACCCAGTTTGCGGCAAAATCGGGATTTTGGTGTTTAAGACCCTATTTTAAGCTCCTATTCACTCATGCACGCATTTTATAATGCTAGTGTAAGGATGAGGCTAGGGGAGGAGGAGAAACCAAGGGGAAGAGTGGATTTTACCCATATGGAGGGGTATCGAAATCCAAATCATAGCGAAATCATTGGAAAAGGTGAGAATCCTAAAACCCTCTTCTTTAAACCTCTAGTTTGTGAGTTTCTTCACAATAAATGTGGGATTTCGGTAGTTGATGCATGTTAGGTATATTGAATGTTCATAAATAGTTGTATTTATGCTTCCCTCTAGTTTGTGAGTTGTTTGTGTTAATTGTTGCAAATGATTTTGCATTTTGGCTCTCAGAGACGCTCGTGGGCACTTGTGAGAGCCAAATTTGGGGCTTTTTGATTTAGAACAAATTGGGTCAAATTGAAGGATACCTTTAGGACCCTATTACTTCCAATTAGACTTTCCCAAAGTTTCCTTTCAATTCAACTTAGAATCAATGGTGAAATAATGACTTTTCGCCGAAACTAGGTTGAGAACGGCGGGTTTGAACCTATTTGTTAGATTGGGTTTTTGTTGGGTGATTTTGGGAACTCTTTTGAAACCCAATTGACTTCTAATTAATGTCTATTAACCTTCTTAAATGATTAGGATTTTGTGAGTATAATCATCGACACTTGTGAGCGAATTTCTGACATTGAAGAATAAAAATCAAGTTGGAAGGTGAGGAATGAATAACCATGTTTTGTATTATTGAGTGTAGCTATTTTAAAATCTATTGGTGATATAAATTGCTTTAAATTGATATCTATCATGATATGCTTGCATGTGACTTTGTGCAAACGGAAGGTAAAAGTTTAAATGTTTGGGTATTATTCTTTAGTTTGAGTCTTATATTATTGATATAAAAAGCGATATGAAAATGAATAAGATGGATGATATTGAAAGAGATTATTCCTCTCATTTTATTTTACCAACTAGGGTTGTGGGTCCGCCCATTACCTTATTGACCTTTTGTGATTGCGTTTAGACCAACTTACATGAATGTTATGTGTCTAAAAGTGTTGGGCTAGGAATCCCTATGAGTATTATTTTCCTTCCGGTAGGGGTTATTGAAGCCGGTTAACCCGTGACGCTAGTGACTGGGTCCTCTGTGTTAAGAAGGCCCACTGTCATCATAGTTTGGTAGAATTGCATATAATAAATAAGGACTCCTGGACGCCCAAGACCGGTAATCAACCCGTGAGAGGACATGGAGAACATCCTGTCTATTATATGTGGATGACCATTGGGTTATCTAGGGATTTTTCCTAGCCTACCATCTTTAATGAAATTTTATTCATAAAATAAAATTGAGAGACGTTTTCCGAACCAAAATCTATACTTGGGAAGCTTTGGCACATTGGCAATCTTGGGACATCCATTACGAGTGTATACATGGGAGTGTGGGACTTTTTGGTGTTTTTCTGCTCATTTTTGTTCACGGTAGGAGTGACTATTGTAGAGCTTTTATTTTTTAATATATGTATGTATAATAATAGTCTTACCTTTGCAAAAATAAGATGCTTTGTCTCCATCTGTTTGAATTTTTTTCGTCAAAGATTCAAGCAAAAGGAAAAACTACTCAAATGAACCACTTGAAGAATTTTCTTCAGCTCTGGAGGAGGATTTACAAAGATTCCTTCCACATTAGAGGCATCCTCAACATCCAATTGACTGCAGCATTGGCATCTCAATTCAATTCAATTTGCACAGAATTTTCTTGAAAAAACAAAATGATACTTTTTTGCTTTGGATATTAATTAAGTAAACTCTTGCTTACACAATTTCCACCAACACAAGCTGAGTTTCATACAGATTTGAAAGATTGAAAAAGACGGAGAAATACATTCAACAGCCCTATGAATTTAAGTAATCACACAAATCCTACACTCCATCTTGAAAATTCTGCAGAACCTACTCCCTGGATAGGAGATATGCTTTTGTTTCCAACATCAAACACCCACCACTTGGCGCCTGGCCGATCAGTGAAGTAGATGCAGTTCCTTGGACACTCATCTAAGCCAGATTGAATTCCAGAGAACCATCTTTTAGTTTTTGTTGATAAAAAACGTGGAGGGAACACCCAACAACCTTTATTCTCCAAAATCAATGTGCGATCTCCAAGGCTTTCAACCTTGATCCACCCCTTTTTTCTTGTAAGATCAAGTCGGAATACCTCCACATCATCTACAACATTGATAGATCTCCTAGACACCAGAAACACTAGCAGTATCTCCCCATCAGATTCCAATAGATATTCTCTGAAACCCTTCAACGGATACGTAGCAGAAGAAGAAGGAATGGCTCTTTTCACACCTGGTATTGTTGATATTTTAACTTTTAACTGTTGAGATCGATCATCCATAACATCAAGAACTGCGAGCGTGCCCTGCAAACTCAATGCATAGAACTTCCCTCCGAATACTATAACGTTTGTAAATTTAAAATTTTCATCGGAAGATGAATCTGGGCCGAAAAGTATGGAGTTTTATGTATCTGGTTCCACGCAGTGTAAAACCCAACCTAGACGAAGCATCAAACTCTAAATTTAAGGAAGAATCAGTTCCACAAATGTAGGGTTTGGATGTATTAATCATTTCCGGATGAGGAAAGAGCAAGCAAATAAGTAGATTCTTGGGCTGAGCTGCAACCTTTGGGTGCTCCTCTCACTATCTTGGAAACACAACCTCCATAGCGATAGATCCAACAGGATCTCGCTTTGACTACTTTCTCAGGAAGACCTCTCGCTGTTTCTCTCCATTTGTAATGCTCGATTGGATATAACCTCATGCTCTTCGCTTTCTCCTTTTCCTTCCTCTTCTTTTCATTTCTCTCCTTCGATACATGCTTTATTGTCTTCCTTTCTGAAACTAATTATCAAATATCCTCCATTAGCAACAGTTAGCTACATACATGCAGAATCGACACGCTAAGAGAACTATATTTCGATTAATGGTCAGAAATGATGCAAAACTCACCTGAGGGCAAATTGAGTGGATAACAATATAAATGCTTCATCTTGATTGGAACTTTTTCTCCCTGCGAAAATAAGAAGTGTTGCGTTCACTTGATTTGGTATAAAAGATAGACAAATAAAAAGACTGCAACAGCTGGGGAGAGGTGAGTGATCACACAATCAAGAATTAAACCCAGAAGGATGTGAACCAGGTTTGACCCTTTTCATGTTCTAACCCAATGGTTAAACTCTAGTAAATCAAATCACTAAATTGAGCAGAAAGAAGAACGGAAATTAGGATAATCATTTTCAAACCTGACAAAAATTGATAAGAGAGAACGCGAGAGAGATCGAGAGAGGAGAGAGGTGTGTGGCTCTGCACACAAGAATTTCCAGCTAAGGGTGAGACATTAAAAGGATAGCTCATTCATGGACTTCAAGATTTTCCATCTCTTTATACTTGGGCTGCAAGTCACAAAATTATTTGGGAGATTTATGTATCTGTAGGTACAGCTGCTTTTTTTTTTCTTTCTCTATAAAGAAATGAGAAATAAATAATTAAATGTATCAGCACCTTGTGTTGCAAGTTTATGTAAAATCATTGGCATGGTTGACCTTAAAAATCTACTAACCTAAGTGAACTGTACGTCCACCTTGATCAGTAAATCTGGATCATACTTTTTTAAATTTAACATGACAAAGCCTTCAATCAGCCCACCAGTAAGTATTTCACATACATTAACAATTTAAGTATTACTTCTTAAAAGTATCTTAATCTTAAATCAATTTCAAATTATTTTAGATTTTACTATTTTTAATAATTAAAATATACATTAATCAAAAGTAGGTTAATGTGTTCCACTATCACTTTGAAGAAGTGGACGCTTAAAGTAATGCAAAGTCAAAGTTTCAAATGTGGAACCCAGATTTCCTCTTTTCTGGGCTAGGTCATGCATATCGAAAAAAGAAAACAAATTAAGTATTAACCAGACTGTTGCGCTCAAATTAACCCTTCTAAGTGACCCATGGATGACTCCGATCCTCTTTTCATTACCTTCTTAACTTTGCTTGCTTGCATTTGTTTCACTTACTTAACTTGTATTTCTCATGAAGGTCTGTTGGGTTTGGGTATCTCATATTTTGTGGGTTTATATAATTATAGTTTTAATTGTATTTGTAATTGGAATAGGTTTTTGAGTCAATTACTAGTATTATGTTAAAATTATAGTTATATTGGAATGAGGATTTTAGGCTTCTTTATAGGATAACCTAGGCAACAAGGTAGCACTTTGTGAGGTGGAATAGTTGATGTGACATTTTTTGAAATATTATAATCTTTTCTCTCTCCGGTATGCAGATATGGGCAGTTTTTTTGAGCCACGTTAAATTCTTCATTTATTTTTTCTTGTGTTCTTTGTGTTTATGTATTTGTTCCCAACAAGTGATATTAGAACAAAGTTTGGTGAATCGTCACCAAAAGTGTGTGAAGATCTGAAAAAGATGAGGAAATGTGCCAAGAAAATGAATAAGGCTTTGACGGTTGATTGAAGATATGAATTTCTAGTTTAGATATCGTGGAATTGTTTTATTCTTTTTCAATTGTTCTGATATTTGAGGATAGAAAGGGATCATTGTTTGTGCTTGATATTGTGCGTGAAGGTTCAATAGTTAGTTTGATCATTGGAAGAACCAAAAGGAGAAAGAGCTTTAGATTCATACCTTGTTGAAGGCAGCTGTACCACAGATTTTTGAAAGAGAAAGGCAGAAAAAAATAAAAAAATAAAATAAAAGGACTTGTGAAGAAGATAGTAAAAACCATAGTAATTACGGTTTGAATTTCTTTTAAATTTAAGTTTGCGGCAGAACGTGGAGAACTAGAAAGTTTGAAATAAATCATACTATCATATCACACTATCATCCTATCATCATACTACTATTATAAAAGCATGAACTCAAGAGACATGGCTACATTTTTGTTTCCTTAAATACCATTATGTATTCAATCAATCTAACGCTTTAAGTCATTGATTGATAAATGATGTCTAAAAACTGTAATTCTCAATGATAAATATAATATAATTAATAATTACAATTATTATTAATAAATAATTAGTTGAAATTAATATTAATTAATACCACTACCTCCTTTTAATTCTACCCCTCCAAATTAAATAAAATTAATTTAAAAGATTAGCTTGCTTATTTCAAATTAATAAATAATGCAAAGATAGCTAAGATCTTGAAATTTCTTTATTTATTTTCCCTCAAATTAGATTTTTTTAAAAAAATTTCAAATCTCTTGAAATTCTTCTGGAAAAAAAAAAAAAAAAAAAACTCACTCTTGGAATTCCTATTTTTCCCCCTCAACTAACCCTCTTGAATTTCTCTACAAATTCCTTTAATTTTCAAATTACCTCCCATCATTAATTAGGGTACACAAGTAATTATGTATGTAACTTTAAATTCATTATAATTATAATTTTATTTCTTCCCGTAAACAAATTTGGGAAGGCAAAAGATTACATTGGGCATTCAATTATATCTCTAATTTCCAAGAAAAAAAACTTGATAATCGATGGATGTCCTTTAGTCTAAAGATCCCAAAGGTCGCAAAACCTCAATATTCTTCTATTTATATGATAGAAAACCCTTGCATATCTAGCAGTGAAAAGAGCTTCGCATCAGATCAGGAGGCTCGAGAACGATTCTTGATGGAAGCTCTTTCTTTGTTCATCTTCAACATCCGCAACTATTATTAATTTTGCATAGACCTTCATCTTCCTCTTCTTTCTCCGTTTCCTTGACCGTCCACTTGTTCTCTCGGTTGTCTGTTCATCCAATGACCTTGGGGTTCCAAAAGCCCCTCTACCTAGTTTCCATTTCAATTCATGTTCTCCTAATTCTGTGCCAATCTCTGTATTCTCCTTTGAAAACACATTCTCTCCCACTGCATCAGAAAGAATCACTCGGGTGGGTCGAGTTTAGTCCGAAAGATGGGTTGCAAAGCTCCCCATGAATGGCTTCTCCATAGATTTGGACATTGTTCTAAGAATAGTAGACCATCTGCGCAAGTCCACCTCATTTTGTTCTTTGATAATGTCGTTTGTGGTATAACTCATTGAACCACATGCAATGGCTATTCTATTCTTCTCTCTGTTGCTTAATTTCTCTTAAGAGGTTCTTCTGCTCTTGCACCTATGACAGGAATGAGGACCTACAACCCAAGCGTTGGTGAGTGAATGGCCTTCTTTCTCTCCCTGTCTATCACACACAGAGAAAAGATCATGAATTTTTTTTTCATTCAAAAGGATACTTATATTAAACTCTCTAGAGACAATTAAAAGATACCAATAGCATGAAGTCCTTCCTCAGCCTCAACCAGTAAGATAGTAGGGTATCTACGTAACTTGAATGACACGTAAGAATTTTTTTCCCCAAAGACATACACATAAGATTATAAGTAGATATATTATGTCGCTTACTATCCAATCAGTCAAAATGAGGGGAGTTGGCTTTTGTTGATTTATTGGTTGATCTTACAAACAAGTACCATATCCCATTACATCACCGAGTTTGGATCACCTCCCCGTCTACTCTCTGAACTTCATAAATAAAAGGGGGCCGACACGGGACCCACTATGGGTTCCACCTCTAATTCTTTCTTTTGTGATTTTATTTGTGGATCTCTACTTCACTCCCACTACCTAATACAAATTGAAAAATGTGCAAATAAAAGTATAATATTGTTAGCATATTTTTTCACCGCTTGTCAAGAGTTGAGCTTAGGGATTTGCTGGTGGACTTGAAAAGCCACATACAAGATGCCATACAGATGCTTTACACCCAATCGTTTTGGAAAATGCATTCTGGGCTAATAGAAGCCTTGTTGGAGCACTTTGTAAGCTAGTGCTCTGCAGATGTCTTTGAAAGTGTTAGGTTTTTTTATTAAAAATCTATATTAAGTTTCAAAATTAGTTTTTTGCATTTCTTTTATTTAATTAATTTTGTTAGTGTGTGGGACCCATGAGGTAAGGGTGGTAATGAGCATCATGAGTAAAGGAGGCCCTTCATGACCTTGGTTATGAGGCTCTTCATGACATTGGTCATGGGTCTTAAAGGTCTTGGTCATGGTGATGAGGTGGGCTTACTTGAATGGTGGAATTTACTCAAATTCTATCTCTTGACCTTCATTTTTCATTTCAACTTCATGACCATTCATGGCCATTACAATGAGTGGGGTTAAGGTCTTTGAATGGATTAAATCCAATTTATTCCAAAGAAGTGAATATGAGAGTTACTTCTCCAAGTAATGGGGATGTTACGTCAAGGTGGTTTATTCTCATTAGTGGAGGAGGGACAAACCATTGATTCTCCATTAGTGGATAATTGATTCTCTAATTCATTGCCTTAAGAATCCTAAGGGGTGTAAGGTGAGGTTTGGGCCTATATAAACCCAACCCTTCCTTGCATGTGGGGGGCTAGAGAGACACTCCTCACTCTCACATTATTTGTGTTACAAAGTTAATTTCTTTCTTTGAATTTGTCTAAGTGTTGTGCTCTATCTTTTGGCTCCTTAAAGGGACTAGAAGAACTACCTCATCTTCTAGTTGGAGGTTGCTTTATCTTGGAAGTGGTGATGTGAAAAACCCTTGATAGTAAGGTGCATCCAAGATTAAAGAGGACGGACGCGGCGGGATTAAGAGCGCCCGAGATGTACGCTTGGCTAAGTATTTAGTGTAATTCAATGGAGAGATGTATCGTATCGGTTGGGTCAAATATGGATACGTATTGGCTAGTATCGTATAGGATCGTGGGATACTTTAAACCTTGAGTGCATCAATTACCTTAAAGACAGCACTAAAGGTGTGATTCAACATCATTGATCGGTGGTTCATTCGGTTGCAATTTCAAGCTCTCCGGATTGGCTAAAGATCTTTATCTCTCAATTGTATTGCAATTTCATTTTTGTGTGTTTAAAGAATTTGTAATACAATTACCCCCAACAGAAAGATATTGTCTCAATTCATTTCAATTTGTACATAATTTTTATTGAATAAAACAATCCAATGCTTATTTGCTTTTGATTAATTAAATAAACTCTAAATTAAACACAATTTCCACCAATTCAAACCCAGGTTCATACAGATCTGAAAGACTGAAAAACACGAATAAACATTCAACAGACAGATATGTACTCGTGTAATTAAATTATGCATATCTTACACGGCATCTTGAAAATTTTGCAGAATCCACTCCCTAAATAGGAGATATACTTTTGCTTCCAACATCAAACACCCACCAGCTGGTGCCTGGCAGATCAGTGAAGTAGATGCAGTTCCTCGGACACTCATCTAAGCCAGACTGAGTTTTAGAGAACCATCTTTCTTCGTATGTTGATGAAAAAGGTGGAGGGAACACCCAACTGCATTTCTTTTCCAAAATCAGTGTGCGATCTCCAAGGCTTTCAACCTTGATCCACCCCTTTTTTCTAGAAAGATCGAGCCGAAAAACTTCAACATCATCTACTATACTGATAGATTTTCTAAAGACGAGAAACACTAGCAGTATCTCCCCATCAGATCCCAGTAGGTATTCTCTGAAACCCTTCAACGGATACGAAGCAGAAGAAGAAGGAATGGCTCTTTTCGCACCTGGTATTATTGATATTTTAGCTTTTAGCTGTTGAGGTCGGTCATCCATAAGATCAATAACTGCTAGCGTGCCCTGCAAACTCAATGCATAGAACTTTTCTCCGAATGCTATGGCGTTTGTAAATTTAAAATTTTCATCAGAGGATAAATTCGGGCCAACAAGTTTGCAGTCTTCCTGATTCCACCATCTTTGTCCAAACCAAGATAGCATAAAACCCAGTCTAGACGAAGCGTCAAACTCTAAACAAAAGGAAGATTCATTGTTACGAACGTAAAGTTTGGATGTATTGATCATTGCCTGATGAGGAAGAGCAAGCAAACAAGGAGATTCCTTGGCTGAGCTACAACCTCTGGGTGCTGCTCTCACTATCTTGGAAACACAACCTTCATAGGGATAGATCAGAATAATTGGATCTCGCTTTGACTACCTTCTCAGGAAGACCTCCTGCTGATTCTCTCCATTCGTAAAGCTCGGTTGGATATTTCCTCATGCTCTTCGCCTTCTCCTTCCTCTTCTTTTCTTTTCTCTCCTTCGATCCATGCTTTGTGGTCTTCTTTTCTGTAACTGATTATCAAATCATCCTCCATTAGCAACAATTAATTAGCTAGATACAGAAACACTAAGACATGATGCAAAAATAACCTAAGGGCAAGTTGAGTGGATAACAATGTAAGTGCTTCATCTTGATTGGAAGCTTTTCTCCCTGCAAAAACAAACAAAAACACTGCAATAGCTGGGAGAGCTCCAATGACAAGCATTCAAGGATTAAACCCAGAATGAATTGTGCCAGTTTTGACCCTTTTCATGACCTAATCCCGTGGTTCAACTGTAATAAATCAAATCACCAAAATAAGGGAAAAAAAGAACCGACATTAGGATAATTATTTTCTGACCTGACAAAAAACGATAAGAGAGAGAGAGAGCTGTGGCTCTGAACCCAAATATTTCCAAGTAAGAGTGAGACATAAAAAGGATGGCTCATTCGTGAGCTCCAAGATTTTTCCATCTCTGTATACTTGGGCTGCAAGTCACAAAATTAATTGGGAGGTTATGTACTTGTAACAGCTGCATTTTTTTTGCTATAAAGAAATGAGAAATAAATAATTAATATATCAGCAACTTGTGTTGCAAGTTCGTGTAATGTGTTTGGCATGGTTGACCTTAAAAATTTACCATCCTGAGTGCACTGTGCTTCTTGGTCAGCAAGTCTGAACCCAAACGCTTTGAAATGTAACATGACACAGCCTTCAATCCATCCACTAGTATTTCATATGCATCAACAATTTAAATATTAGTTTTTGAAAATATCTTAATCTTAAATCAATTTTAATTATTTTGAATTTATTATATTATATTTTGATATTTTTAATAGTAAAACATAGATCAATCAAAAATAGGTTACTATATTTCACACTAGCACTTAGATGAAGGGGACCTTACGGTAAAATCAAAGTTTCAATGTGGAACTTGGATTTCTTCTTATTGGGGGCTGAAAGGTCATGTAATATTGAAAAATAAAAATAAAACAAGTACTAATAAGACCATTGAATGAAACCCTCCCTTGTGGCATTGTCATCAATAGACCGGAGATAAAAAAGATCACTATAAAAATAAGTCAAAATAAAATTTTATGCATGTCTCTTAAATTGGGTGAGATCCCTATTACCCAATATATTACGTTTGGGTCTCTTCAAACTTACACTGTTGCAAAGGTGTTAAAGTTAGAGGAGAAGTGGCCATTATATATCCTCAACTAAAAGAACCACAAATGAAATTAGTGTTGTACCCCCATACCCTATTCTCAACGAATCAAACAGGTGGGTGAAGCCCACCATTTTCTGTAATATATCCAGTTCCAAGGAAATTTGTGAAGAATGGTTTTCAATTAATTAATTCATGGGTTACAATCCTATTTATATTGTTGCAAATAATATCAGCATGTGACAGCTGGTGCATGAATAGAAAGACTTTACAACAGCCACTATATAACAACTGGTATACGAGTATCCTTTATACCCCACCTCAAGCGAAGGGAGTCATGCACCAAGAGCTTGTCACAGAAGCACAAGAAATGCTGCTTAGGTAACCCCTTAGTCAAAACATCAGCAGGCTGATCAAGGGTAGAAAGATAGCAAACCAGCAAATGCTTTGCAGCCACAAGATCATGCACAAAATGGAAGTCGATCTCAATGTGTTTCGTACGTGCATGAAACACAGGATTAGCTGTCATGTAGGTAGCCCCTAGATTGTCACACCAAATAGTAGGAGTGGTAGGTAGATAAGCCCTAACTCCCATAGTAAGGAATGTAGCCAAACTAATTTTGTGGCTGTAGTGGCAATGGCTCGGTACTTGGCCTCAGTAGAGGAGCGAGAGACAGTCCGTTGTTTCTTCAAACTCCAAGAAACAAGATGTGTACCGAGAAAAACACAATAACCGATGGTGGAATGATGGTCATCAGATCATCCAACCCAGTTGCATTAGAATAGGCCATCAATGATATTTTTTGCTGAGCTCCAAAGAAAAGACCATGCGAGGGTGTACCACAAAGATAGCGAAGAATTCGTTTTACTGCTAACCAATGTAAATAAGTGAGACAATGCATAAAGGGCCACCTTGTTAACAGCACAACTAATATCAGGGCAGCGAGTGTTAGACAAGTACTGAAGTGCATGACCCGCTTGCCTATAAGTAGTAGCCTAAAAAAGAATAACCCCATCAGTGATAGATAAGAAATGATCAGAAGCCATGGGAGTAAGGACAAGCTTTGTCTCATGCATTTTGGTATGATGAAGAAGATCTGAAATGTACTTCTTCTGAGTGAGAAATAGACCCGAAGTGGTGCGAATAACCTCTATAAAAAGAAAATAATGTAAGTCTCCAAGATCTTTTAAAGCAAAAGTAGTAGACAAGGCCTTCAGAAGGCAAGAAATAGCTGAAAGATCATTATCGGTCACAAGTATATCATCAACATAGATCAAAAAATGAAGCATCACTGATTTTGACCGATAGATGAATAGAGACGGGTCGGTCTTGGAACCTACAAAACCATGAGAAACAATAAAAGAGCTAAGCTTATGAAACCATGCTCGAGGAGCTTGCTTGAGCCCATATAAAGACTTCCTCAAGTGACAAACATGAGATGGAAATTGAGGATCCACAAATCTTGGAGATTGTGTCATGTACACATTCTCAGTTAAGTCACCATGTAGGAATGCATTTGAAACATCAAGTTGACGAATAGGCCAATTGTCGGTTCCAGCTAAGGATAGAACAACTCTAATAGTGGTATGTTTAACAACTGGGCTAAAGGTGTCCTCAAAATCATAACCGGAACGTTGGTGGAACCCTTTTGCCAATAAGGCATGCTATGTAACGCTCTATTGAACAATCGGGACATTGTTTCACCTAAAAAATCCATTTACACCAAACAATATTTTGAGTTGTATGAACAGGAACCAAGTCCCAAGTTCCATTATGAAGAAGAGCATTAAACTCTTCTTGCATTGCAATACGCCAGTGAGGCATCGCATTGCTTTAGTACAACAGCTGGGAACTAGTGTATCATCACAAGCAACCACTAGATTCAACTTATAAGGTGGTTTTAGAGAGCCAATGCGTGAGCGGGTTTGCATCGGATGAATAGAACTCAAAGAGCCATTGGCAATGATTGAATCATTGCTTGAAAGCCATGGGTGTCTCAAGATGACTTGGGCCACAACCTAATCCAGGCTTAGAAACATGACCAAGCCCAATATTTCTAGAAGCATTACTACCATGTAGACCCAAAGCAGTAGAAGAAGGGTGGGGAGCATTTCCACTATTAGGAGATACATTACAAGTAGAGTTACTTGAACTTGTTATGGGAAAAATAGTTTCAAGAAAGTGCCATGGCTCCATAGATACAACTGGGAAAGAAGGCAAACTGAGCTTATATGGAAAGGTAGTTTCATCAAACCTAACATACCAAGAAACATACATTTGCTTGGACTTAGGTTCCCAACACTTGTAACCTTTGTACTGCAAACAGTAGCCCAAAAAGACACAAGGAATTGATCGTGGTTCAAGCTTATTCTTGGAGTATGGTTGCAAACATGGAAAGCACAAACAACCAAATATCTTTAAGAACTTGTAATCTGGTGTAGTATGGAACACTGCTTGTAAAGGAGACAAACCCAAGTGAAGCTACATGTAATCTATTAAACAAATAGACAGCTGTACTAAATGCAACAATCCAAAAAGAGGCAAGTATCCCAGTGTGAAGAAAAAGAGAGAGTCCAAATTCAACTATGTGACCATGCTTTCTCTCAGCCACTCCATTTGAGTTGGGGTGTAGGGATAGGATATGTTTTGAGAAATCCCAGCATAAGTAAATAATGGAATCAAAGCCCTGTATTTAGTGCCACCATCAAATTGAAAATTTTTAATGGAAGTGTTAAAATAATTCTCAACCTAAGTCTTGAAGCCTTCAAAGATAGATAACAAATTTGACTTTCTTTTCATTGCAAAAAGCCAAATGTATCGTGTATGATCATCAAAAAATGAGACATAGTATGAATATCCATCAAATGAAGTACATGGAGCAGGACCTCATAGGTCACTATGAATCAAATCTAGAGGACCCCTACTACATGAAATTGACCGAGGAAAGGGAAGTTGGTGACTGTGAGCACAACTACAAGTTTCACAATTATGTAATGAACCAAAAAAAGGTAAACCAAAGGACTTCAACAAAGCAATTGTCCATCTGGAGGCAGGATGTCCCAGCCTACAATGTCAATCCAAGAGAGAGGTGAAAGCCACAGTTGAAGATGGTTCCAGTCGCAAGAGTGAGATGCCATTATCACTTAGGCTTTGAACAATTATCTGATGATCCAAAGAAGTCTTAATTTGAATTAAACCAGCACGAAAGACAAAGTTACACATCATTGTCAGTAGAGAATTTAGCAATAGAAAGCAAATTGTAGTGAGCTTTAGGAGCATATAACACATCCTTCATTAGAAAACAACTGCCAAAAAAATTTACAAATGTAGAACCAATGTGCGTAATAGATAGACATTGATCATTACCTACAGTAATTGATTCAAAGCCAGTATAAGGCTCACAGAGAGCTAAAATTGAGATGTATGCAGGAAAGTGACAGTTCTATCCAGTATCTAACACCCAAGTGAACTTATCAGTTAACAAAGAAGACATTGTTAGAGCTGAGGAAGCCAAAAGATTACCTATGAAAGCATGATTGAACCGTTGCGGGCAATTGGAAGATTTATGACCTTCTCCATCACACAACTGACAAATCAATCGAGAGTCATTCATGAACGAACAAGAAGAAGAAGAGTAAAATTGAACGGTGTCACCTCTATTCAAAAGAGAACCAGAGGAGAAACCACGGCTAGATCCAAGAGGCCGTTGGAGGAAAATTCTGATTGTGTTGAGAATTAGAAAAATGATCGAAATTCCATCCTCCATGACCATGGTAATTATACCGGCGACCAAAATAACCGCAATTACCTCCTCTTGACCAATTGTTCCGATTACTGGAAGTATTCTTTAAGAAATTAGAAGTAGAGCGAGTAGCACCACCTTGGGAGGCAAGATTTTCCATTAAAAACAGGGGCGGAGAACCATTGGAAGCAAGATTAAGCTCATGTGTAAGCAAGAGGCCAGAAAGATCTTCAAAACTCAAAGAATATGGATGAAGTTTAATAGAGGTGGAGAAATCTTGGTAGTCTTCTCAAAGGCCTCGCAAAGTTGCTAAAACAAGTTCATCGTCTTGAATCAGATTTCAATAGCCAGCAAGCGTGTTAGCCAATGTTTGTATCTTAAGCAAAAATTCACTCACAGAATAAGTTCCTCTTTGTAAACGAAACAAAAGATTCTTAAGATGAAGAATCCGTGATCTAGATGAAGAAGAGAAGACTCTAGCCAACGATTGCCAGGCGTCTTTAGAAGTCTTCGCTGAGACCACATGTGGCAGATTAGTTTCAAATAATGAAGAAACGATCTAGCAAAGAATCAATTGATCTTGACGATCTCACAGATCAGCAACAAATGCAATAGATTCACCATCATCATAACTTGGAGTTGTGGAAGCAGGACGAGGAAACGATCCATCCACATATCCTAACAGATTATGACCACACAAGAACGGTAATAGTTGAGCTCTCCAGATCAAATAGTTTGTATTGGTGAGCTTCAGAGATAGAAATGGGTTGGAGTTGAAAGTAACTAGCAGCAGAACAGCAGAACTGATAGCCATGGCAGTGATGAAATCTCAAAAGAAAATAGCAGAGAACCTAGAGAAAATAACAGATTGCAAGAAATTGGTAAAGAAATGGCATAGTTCACAGAGAACAAAGCTAAATATAAGAAAAATTATAACAGTTTCCAAGACAAAAAACTATAAAAGAGAAGAAACCAGAAGTTTCTTATGAGTGACAAGTTTCAAGAAACCAAAGATTTCAAGAAGTGGTTTCAAGAAATCACCAAAAAAAAAAAAAAAAACACAACAAAGACAGGATTTCAAAAGGCATGATACCATGTGAAGAATGATTGTCAATTAATTAATTCATGGGTTACAGTCCTATTTATACTGTTGCAAATAATATAAGCATGTGACAGCTGACACATGAATAGAAAGACTTTACAACAACCACTATGTAACAACTGGTATGCATGTATCCTTTATAAAATCATTAACTAGTTTGATTGATTATTTTCGTAGACATTAGCAAGATCAAACGGGGAAAATCCTCAAGGGAAAAGCACACCCGATTGTTCAGCACAATCCTTCGGTGGGGGAGGTAGGACTTGTGGACACGGTGCTTTTAGTATTTCCTTATGGTAAAAAATACCCCCAAAATAAGGCCACTAGGGGAAATTGAACTCGTGATCTTCTAGCTCTGATACCACTTGAAGGATCAAGTGCTTGCCGTTGTTCCAAAAGTCTGTAGTTGTAGATACAATGCTACTAGTATTTCCTTATATCATTGCCATCAAACACCTTGGTTCGAGCTTGGATCTAGAGCAGACCAAAAGCAACCTCAGCATAGCCTAACGAGGTCCCCAACAATTTCCCTTCTCATTCTTCTTATATAGATACCCGAACTCCATAGTGATGAGACAAAATAATTATTTTCACAACTTCCACAAATGGATTTACCACTAGATTCCTTTCTTTTTTTTGGGTGTCACCTAGTTAGGTATTCTACAATTTTTTTTTATTTCATTTAAGTCATCAAATGAATTTAGGAAACACAATTCAAAGTTCAAAATCCTAATTAACTAGGGAAAATTGAGTCAAGGATTTAATTCGAGAAACCTATTTGGGACTGCTGTTTGGGATTAGAGGAAAAAATTGAATGGGCTTGAGGGCACAACTGCTGGTACAAAAGCGAGAAACACATCTAGACTTCTAGTAACTTCTAAAGTTCGACTAGATTTTATTGTAGATCCCCTATAAAATGCAGTTGAGTTGCAGATGTAATAAACATTTCATCAATTAGCTTGTAGACATCTTAACGGGTGCAAATTGTTTAATGCAACTAACAATTTCTGGGTGTGATAGGGTTGCACAAAGAGGAAGAAGAGTGAGGAAAAAAGTGTGCTCATGGTGAGCATGGTCTGATCCTTTCTTTGTGATGGTGGGTGGTTTTGGCAGTGGATGATTTACGATAGGATGAAAGAATTGCATCACCCACCTATATGGTTATTTGAAAATAGGATGTGGAGGTATAATTTTACTTTTAAAGTTTAGGGTAACTTTAAGTATAGGATTTAACTTAAAGGGCATTTGAGTTATTTTAACACATAAGTTGTAATTTGGTTATATTTTGAGTTTAACTTGAATTTCCCCAACGACTTTAAATAGTCATTGGCATATGGAATCTAAACGTATTATATGATGAAATATGGACTACACCCTAGTTTCGCCCTAATTTAAGAGATAAAACAAAAGAAAATATGCTTAGACCCACTAAAATTTTATATTATTATAAATAATATTGATTATAGATATCCATAACCCTCAAAGAAATAATATCAAAATATGTAACTTCTAACTAAAGATCTCAATCACTTTAACATGCAATTTTGACAATTCATATTTCCATATTAAGTGAAGATTACAACCATCTCAATTCACAATAGTGACCCTCAATATTTCCATTTTATGCACTTCTATCATGGGCAACAATCTATCATTCTCAAAAGGCATCATATTGTGTGCAAGAATCAGCATGAATATTTATCTTCTATTGTGATCATATCATAGTGTAGTTCCTTAGACTCTGAATTTCCATGTCAGAGAATATGTTGTAATATTTTTACTTCTACTATAAATAAATAATGCACAAAATACAATATAATTGAGAGATTATTTTCATCTTGTCCTAGTTTTCTTTCTTATCTTTACTATATTTCTTCTAGTTATCCTTTATCTTTACAAAAAATACTCCTTTGATCACCAATGCTAACAATTTTTTCAAATTGAAATAGGACAAGAATCAACAGAAGTAGTAGTTCCAATCAAGCGACCAATTTAGCAAGAAAATTTTGTTATTGTAAATTGCTTTTTATTTATATAATTGTACTTTCAACTATTGGATGGACATTGTGATGTAGTACATGGTGGGGTATCCCTTTTTGTTTTTGGTCATAAACCCAAGAAAGAACTAAATAAACCTTGGCATAAGATCAAACTAAGATATCCCTCAAATCCTCAGCGGGATCCAGAAAGAATACCGATGATTGCTATGCAAGGAGCCCCATCTTTGACATCAAATCAACTGCTTTATTGGCTTCTTGAAAAACATGCTTGAAGTGGAAATGCCCACACAACCCTACCGCATCCCGAATACTTTCAACCACCCTCACGACCACTCCTTTAATTTGAGAATTAGGTTCAAGAAGATCTAATGCCTTGACTGAGTCAGTCTCCACATAACACGATTGAGATTTTCTTATTGATGCCCATAAATGTATCAAATCAATTAACCATAATTCACCACAAACAAATCCTTGGATTCATACAGAGAACACACTCTACATTACTCCTTGTAAATTACAATAGAAGCTCAAACCCTAACAAAGAGATATAGTTTTGCTTCCATTATTGAACACCCACCATTCTAGTCGATGGAAATTTTCTGTAGCAAATTCCCCACAAACTGTAGCATATGGTTTTTGACGGTAACATTTCGTTGGTTGGAGAGCCGTCGCAGAGTTTTGCTACAAAATGGTGACTGACCATGCGTTCTACATTTTTTAGCTATGGCACTCAATTATTTGTGCAAGTGTTTTTCCAAAATGCAAATATAATCAGGTCGGTAACAGTATGCAGGTCACTCTAAAAACTCATATGGCTATATATCAAGTTTTTCATATGACTCAATTATCGCACTTGGAAAAAGAGTGTACGGCATTGATCAGTTTGGAAAGTCCAATTTAAGACTAAACTATAAACTTTAGCTTTGGAAACCCCAAAGAGGTAACGTGTAAAACATGTATTGGTAAGATTATTCTTTTGAATCATTTATGTAAATCCTTACTTAGTGTATGACTTTATAAGAAAGTCGGATCCAAAGCCACAAGGCAAGGAACTAATGAAAGATATATAATAATATGATCATATCTAAATTAGCATTAGCATTTACATGGATGGCAAACGACATAATCGCGGAGGCATAAAGACATTATGTCGTAGAGCATATATCTTCCAATGGCGCGGACACTATGTTCTAAATACGTATGTCTAATGAGGCTTACAAGGTAGCACTATTAACATGTAGTCAAGGAATAATTTGGCTATCAATTGTGTAAAGCCTCATATCACTATTGTGATGTCATCTAAAGAAATGAGCTTAAGGCATGTGGCACAGGTCCCGTGATGGACACCCTACTTATGTGAAGAGGTTTTTTTCCTGAGTCAGGTTCAAAGAGTAAAAACGAAGTCACGAGGGGACCCGTTTAGTACTACTATTATAAATACTCAATTTGGTTGTTAGATGGTAAAGTAGTACCACCACAACGTAAGAGGTTAAGCAATAGGCTCTTAATTAGCCTAATACTATGAAATGTGGGGGTGTGTTAATTGTGGTGCACATGGCTGACCTAAGTGAGAGTAGAGGGTGTGGCCGCCCTCGATAAGAGTTTTAGGGCGAACTCTTTTAACACTCATGAGACCGAGATAGGGAATAGGGCCTAGAATGTCCCATTTAATAAATTTAGAATGTCCAGACATCAACTAGTGGGATATGGATAGTGACTAGCAGCTTCACTGAAGAGGAAAGGTTCAAGGAGTTTGACTTCACCGATACTCTGTAGCGTAGTGCATTAGACCTAGTATAGGTTCAAGTCCAGAAGACACCTCCAATGACGTTTCCTGCAAAATCTAAATTTACTTACGAACTCAATGTTTTGTTTTGTTAATATTTTGAATATGTGGGGGATTGTTGGAATTTTAATTTATTTTTAAATTATGAGATTTAAAATATTCTTATGCATTTTAAAATGAACAGTTAGAGGTGATGTTATTTCCTTTAGATACGTAAATAGACAATGGGTAGTGTATGGAAAGTCTTTTGAATGGCTAACAAACAAGACTTAAGGGAAAATACATGGTCTGGGAGGTACCTTATAGAGATACTCCTTTGTAAGTGTTTCTTTCTCTTCTATATAAGGAGAGGAGTTGATCCCTAGTGACTCTAACAATTTTCATTAACCGATATTAGTCTTGTTTTCTGTCGAAGTGTTTGTGTTTTGTCGATGGATTCGTGAGTACTACCTTACGGACATTCTTTGCAAGTAGATTCCTTTGGAGTGCATGCCAGTGGGAATAAGGAGTTGTTGTATCTTGGAGGTGAGGACGCAAGGTGAGGACGCCAAGGTCAAACCTAGTTTGCACTTTAGGGGCATCCAAATACTTTAAGAAAAAGTACTAATCTGTAAACCTCAACACACCTTGCTCAAGTTCTTGTTGCCGTTATTGTATTGTTTTCTGTGACATACAGATGCATAGTGGTGTTACCAATCTCTTCTTCAACTTTTACAAAGATATGTGTATCGCGTTGAATCAGATAAGTTTTATTTCAATAATTCTACAGTCTTATACTTTCTACCTGTTATGTATGGATGATTCATAATAGACCTACCTAGGTTGACCAAAGAAGAACTAAACCGACCAAACCTTGGTCGGACCACAAATAAACATATGTAACGTATGCACTAAGCGACACGTAGATTATGAATCATAACAACCTCCTTAAAGATAGGGATAAGGATCCCAATCTAGTCGGATAACTTGAATCGCTATTAGAGTCCAGATCAAACTCCACAACTATAACCATGTAATGCTCTCTCAGCGGATAAGATTCCTCATCTCTTTGAGGAAGTTAGAAACAATTATAGAGTTTAATTTGAACTCCATCACCGCATAACCAAGGTAACCTACTAAGCTATAAAATGATATGGATGCAAGACAAGGTAACCCATTATCGCATATTGTTATATAGGTATAAAGGAAGTAGACACACAATGGAAAATTAAGGTAACCCATTATTGCATATTGTTATATAGGTACAAAGGAAGTAGACACTAAACAATAAAATAATTTTCCACTCATCAATCTCCATATGCACACATATCTAGAACCATTCAACATATCATAAACATGAAAACAGAGTTGAATGAATTTAACAAAAATTTAAACCTAAGTCTAGCATCTAGTCCCCTTACCTTGACAACTTTCCAAAAGTTTGAATTGAATTTCCAACTTAAAAAAAAAAGGACGTACACCAAAAGCTTGGGACAAATTCCTAAGAACATGTTGGTTAAGTTAGATTTCGAGCTAGAGTCAAATCTAGCCCAAAATATAACTTGAGAATGACTGCAATCTAGGCAGTTGGTTGGCAATTATCTGTCCCCAATTGACCTCCCTTGTTGCTGAATAGAACCCAGTATGAAATTCAGACCTTTCTTCCCCAAATCCCAGGGTGCTTTGGGCTGATCTCATGCATGATTTCCATCACAAAATCATAACTCAACACCCCCAAATCAAGCACACAAACAAACCTAAGCATAGATCTTTGAAATAAACCAAATCTTGAAGGAATTCAGATTGACATTGGAATCACAGCAATTGGGAGATCCATCTCTCTTCCTTCTTGTTAAATTTGACCAAAGATAATTACAATACAAGGTTTCTCTGATTAGATCCTGATTCAAACCTTAAAAACTCAATCATCAACATCTAATACCTCTAGAATTAAGCTCAAAATATAAAAGAACTGAATATGTAGAAGAGGCTTACCTTCAAGATCGGTTCTTGACTGAGATCTAGCAAATCCAAGGTCTCAAATGCAACAAGGATGATTCTTCTCCCAAAATTCTTCACTTCCCTTCTCTGAAACTCTCAACCACCTAATGAGTGAATAAACTCAAAGATTACGGTTTAAGTGAATAGGTAGCGGCTTAAGGGGGGAGGGGTCACAATACCCTATTTCCCTTAGATTTGCTCAACCAACCAGGCCACCTAGGCAGTTGGTTGCTACCAATTGCCTCCTTGTCAGTGAATTGAAGGGTTGGATGGTCCAGGGTGATTCCAAACATGAGAGAAAACCTCTGGAAGACTCCAAAACTCATACCTGAACTTGGTTATTATTCAACTTCAACTTCCAGAAGCTTGAAATCCATCTTCCCATTTCCATCTTGGTGTGAGTTCTTCCTTCTATCTTTATTCAATACAGGTGCAGAACCTTGATCTCCACCATCCAAATCCATCGGTTTGGATAATGATCCCATGGCTTTTAACTGAATGGACCACAACTTCCTAGCTCTAGATCTAAAGGTTCTTGGATCTGCAATTAGGGTTTTGCATTAGGATCATAGGGGATGTCAGATAATGTGCCATGGTCGTCCAAAGGCTCAATTAGGGAGGACCTAGTAAGAGGGTACATTTAACTTCCCAAGCATGGTACCTTGGCAATTTGTGGCCAAATAATCACGTTAATGCCCGTGCACCATTATATGGCCATTGGCTGTGTAGTGTCACCATTTTGGAGTGGTTAAGGGCTAAGAATAGGTGCTCGAGCCGTTAAGTCCTTTGGTGAGGCGCTACCTTGAAGGCAACACTCCATGGTTGAGTGGCAATCAGGGACAAGTGTACTGGTGCTAAGTTCCCATCCTTGAGTGAGGTACACACCATGTGCAAATGGAACACATCCTGAACATCGTAGGCCAATTGAATGCTAAGGTTGACACAATCATATGGCTAACAAAGCTATTGGTTGAAGCTTAGAATAGTACAATTACATTGGACGTAATTATTGTGCTAGTGATAAAACTTCTTGATCTCTATCAATGTCCTACCCATTTAGTGAAGTAATCTATGGCAACTATGAGGAACTTGCAACCACCAAAAGCTGGTGTGAAGTTCTTGAGAATGTCCATGCCCTACATCATTTACGGCTAGGACTACTTGGGAATCTAATCACATTTTCTCCCCTTGCTTTCATCTCTTAGTGCCAGGGTTGGCTCAGTAGAGTGCTTTCGTCGTTGGTGTTTTTTTCCGATCCCTACACATTTCATTGCTCCAACAATCTAAATTCCCTCTACCCCTACCATACTCTAGCTCGGTAGTTTCAACTGTAGAATCTTAATTAACCCAGGATCAAACATGTCAAATCATTGAGAAAATATTAAGTGCGGAAATTCACCTGAATCCATAAGATTTAGAAAAGATTCAATTTGGATCATTGATCTGAATCCCTGAGATTGAATGATGATCGTTGATCTTCCAAGCCTTGAATGCAAGCCCTCATTTTGAGAAGATCTTTGATCTTTCTATTCTCTCTCTAATGACGGGAGTTTAAAGAGAAAAGCAATGCATTTGGCTTGGGGAACCATGACCCTTTTTATACTACTCAATATTGAGCAGTTTCAATTACTAACTTAACCCATCATAAAGTTTAGTAATTATATTGATTTCATAAATAACCTTAACTTGCATTTGGTCTCTACACATAGGAGGCCACACTTTACGATGCTTTATAACTAACTGATAACTTTAATGTGTTATGTTATAAGATAGCATAAATACACATTAATTTAGTTAATATATTGTCCATAAATTAGATTTTACTCTAACATCGATTGCTTATCAAGAGTTGAGCCTAGGGATTTGATGTCGGACTTGAAAAGCCACATACAGATGCTTTACGCCCAATCGTTCGAGAAAATACATTCTTGGCTAATAGAAGCCTTGTTGGAGCACTTCGTAAGCTAGTGCTTGACCTCTTATATGACTTCTGCAGATGTCTTTGAAAGATATTGTCTCAATTCATTTCAATTTGTACTGAATTTTTATTGAAAAAAACAATCCAAAGGTTATTTGCTTTTGATTAATTAAATAAAATCTAAATTAAACACAATTTCCACTAATACAGACCCAGGTTCATACAGATCTGAAAGACTGAAAAACACGAATAATTATATTCAACAGACATATATGTACTTGTGCAATTACGCATTTCTTACACGGCATCTTGAAAATTTTGTAGAATCCACTCCCTAAATAGGAGATATACTTTTGCTTCCAACATCAAACACCCACCAGCTGGTGCCTGGCAGATCAGTGAAATAGATGCAGTTCCTCGGACACTCATCTAAGCCAGATTGAGTTTTAGAGAACCTTCTTTCTCCTTTTGTTGATAAAAAACGTGGAGGGAACACCCAACTGCATTTCTTTTCCAAAATCAGTGTGCGATCTCCAAGGCTTTCAACCTTGATCCACCCCTTTTTTCTAGAAAGATCGAGTTGAAAAACTTCAACATCATCTACTTTATTGAAAGATTTTCTAAAGACGAGAAACACTAGCAGTATCTCCCCATCAGATCCCAGTAGGTATTCTCTGAAACCCTTCAACGGATACGAAGCAGAAGAAGAAGGAATGGCTCTTTTCGCACCTGGTATTATTGAAATTTTAGCTTTTAGCTGTTGAGATCGGTCATCCATCAGATCAATAACTGCTAGCGTGCCCTGCAAACTCAATGCATAGAACTTTCGTCCGAATGCTATGGCGGTTAGAAATTTAAAATTTTCATCAGAAGATAAATTCGGGCCAACAAGTTTGCAGTCTTCCTGAATCCACCATGGTGCAGATCTAGATGTCAAGCTTACCCATCTGCTTCCACATAGTGTAAAACCTAGTCTAGACGAAGCGTCAAACTCTAAACAAAAGTAAGATTCAGGGTTACGAACGTAAAGTTTGGATGTATTGATCATTTCCTGTTGAGGAAGAGCAAGCAAACAAGGAGATTCCTTGGCTGAGCTACAACCTCTGGGTGCTGCTCTCACTATCTTGGAAACACAACCTTCATAGAGATGGATCGGAGAATAGGATCTCGCTTTGACTACCTTCTCAGGAAGACCTCCTGCTGATTCTCTCCATTCGTAATTCTCGGTTGGATATTTCCTCATGCTCTTCGCCTTCTCCATCCTCTTCTTTTCTTTTCTCTCCTTCGATCCATGCTTTGTTGTCTTCTTTTCTGTAGTTGATTATCAAATCATCCTCCATTAGCAACAATTAATTAGCTACATACAGAAACACTAAGACATGATGCAAAACTCACCTAAGGGCAAGTTGAGTGGATAACAATGTAAGTGCTTCATCTTGATTGGAAACTTTTCTCCCTGCAAAAATAAGAAGTGTTGCATTAAGTTCACTTGTGTTGGTATTGAAGGCAAAACAAACAAAAACACTGCAATAGCTGGGAGAGCTCCAATGACAAGCATTCAAGGATTAAACCCAAAATGAATTGTGCCAGTTTTGACCCTTTTCATGTTCTAATCCCGTGGTTCAACTGTAATAAATCAAATCACCAAAATAAGGGAAAAAAAGAACCGACATTAGGATAATTATTTTCTGACCTGACAAAAATGATAAGAGAGAGAGAGCTGTGGCTCTGAACCCAAATATTTCCAAGTAAGAGTGAGACATAAAAAGGGTGGCTCATTCGTGGGCTCCAAGATTTTTCCATCTCTTTATACTTGGGCTGCAAGTCACAAAATTAATTGGGAGGTTATGTACTTGTAACAGCTGCATTTCTTTTCCTATAAAGAAATGAGAAATAAATAATTAATATATCAGCAACTTGTGTTGCAAGTTCGTGTAATGTGTTTGGCATGGTTGACCTTAAAAATTTACCAACCTGAGTGCACTCTGCTTCTTGGTCAGCAAGTCTGAACCCAAACGCTTTGAAATGTAACATGACACAGCCTTCAATCCATCCACTAGTATTTCATATGCATCAACAATTTACATATTAGTTTTTGAAAATGTCTTAATCTTAAATCAATTTTAAATTATTTTGAATTTATTATATTATATTTTGATATTTTTAATAGTAAAACATAGATCAATCAAAAATAGGTTACTATATTTCACACTAGCACTTAGATGAAGGGGACCTTACGGTAAAATCGAAGTCTCAGTGTGGAACTTGGATTTCTTCTTTTTGGGGGCTGAAAGGTCATGTATATTGAAAAATAAAAATAAAACAAGTACTAACAAGACCATTGAATGAAACCCTCCCTTGCGGCATTGTCATCAATAGGCGGGAGATAAAAAAGATCACTATAATAATAAGTCAAAATAAAATTTTATGCTTGTCTCTTAAATTGGGGTGAGATCCCTATTACCCAATATATTACGTTTGGGTCTCTTAAAATTTACACTGTTCCAAAGGTGTTAAAGTTAGAGGAGAAGTGGCCATTATATATCCTCAACTAAAAGAACCCCAAATGAAATTAGTGTTGTACCCCCATACCCTATTCTCAACGAATCAAACAGGTGGGTGAAGCCCACCATTTTCTGTAATATATCCAGTTCCAAGGAAATTTGTGAAGAATGGTTTTCAATTGATTAATTCATGGGTTACAATCCTATTTATACGGTTGTAAATAACATCAGCATGTGACAGCTGGTGCATGAATAGAAAGACTTTACAACAGCCACTATATAACAGCTGGTATACGAGTATCCTTTATACCCCACCTCAAGCGAAGGGAGTCATGCACCAAGAGCTTGTCACAGAAGCACAAGAAATGCTGTTTAGGTAACCCTTTAGTCAAAACATCAGTAGGCTGATCGAGGGTAGAAAGATAGCAAACTAGCAAATGCTTTGCAACCACAAGATCACGCACAAAATGGAAGTCGATCTCAATGTGTTTCGTACGCGCATGAAACACAGGATTAGCTGTCATGTAGGTAGCCCCTAGATTATCACACCAAATAGGAGTAGTAGGTAGATAAGCCCCTAACTCCCATAGTAAGGAATGTAGCCAAACTAATTTTGTGGCCATAGTGGCAATGGCTCGGTACTCGGCCTCAGTAGAGGAGCGAGAGACAGTCCGTTGTTTCTTCGAACTCCAAGAAACAAGATGTGTATCGAGAAAAACACAATCACCGATGGTGGAATGACGATCATCAGAGCATCCAGCCCAGTCGCGTCATAATAGGCCATCAATGATATTTTTTGTTGAGCTACAAAGAAAAGACCATGCGAGGGTGTACCACAAAGATAGTGAAGAATTCGCTTTACTGCTAACCAATGTAAATTAGTGGGACAATGCATAAATTGGGCCACCTTGTTAACAGCATAGCTAATATCAGGGCAGCGAGTGTTAGACAAGTACTGAAGTGCACGACCCGCTTGCCTATAAGTAGTAGCATCAAAAAGAGTAACCCCATCAGTGATAGATAAGAAATGACCAGAAGCCATGGGAGTAAGAACAAGCTTTGCCTCATGCATTTTGGTATGATGAAGAAGATCTGAAATGTACTTCTTCGAGTGAGAAATAGACCCGAAGTGGTGCGAATAACCTCTATACCAAGAAAATAATGTAAGTCTCCAAGCTTTTAAAGAAAAAGTAGTAGACAAGGCCTTTAGAAGGCAAGAAATAGCCGAAAGATCATTATCGGTCACAAGTATATCATCAACATAGACCAAAAAAATAATGCATCACTATTTTTAACCGATAGATGAATAGAGACGGGTCGGTCTTGTAACCCACAAAACCATGAGAAACAATAAAGGAGCTGAGCTTATGAAACCATGCTCAAGAAGCTTGCTTGAGCCCATATAAAGACTTCCTCAAGTGACAAATATGAGATGGAAATTGGGGATCCACAAATCCAGGAGGTTGTGTCATGTACACATTCTCAGTTAAGTCACCATGTAGGAATGCATTTGAAACATCAAGTTGACGAATAGGCCAATTGTTGGTTACAGCTAAGGATAGAACAACTCTAATAGTGGTATGTTTAACAACTGGGCTAAAGGTGTCCTCAAAATCATAACCGGGACGTTGATGGAACCCTTTTGCCAATAAGGCGTGCTTTGTAAAGCTCTATGGAACAATCGGGACACCGTTTCACCTAAAAAACCCATTTACACCGAACAATATTTTGAGCTGTATGAACAGGAACCAAGTCCCAAGTTCCATTATGAAGAAGAGCATTAAACTCTTCTTGCATTGCAATATGCTAGTGAGGCATCACATTGCTTTAGTACAACAGCTGGGAACTAGTGTATCATCACAAGCAGCCACTAGATTCAACCTATAAGGTGGTTTTAGAGTGCCAATGCGTGAGCGGGTTTGCATCGGATGAATAGAACTCAAAGAGCCATTGGCAATGACTGAATCATTGCATAAGGTAGAACACGGTCCATTTCCATTAGGAGCCACACAAGCAATAGTAGGTTCAACAGATGGCTTAGAATTTACTAAAGTCAATGTAGAGGAAGTTGATGGTTCAGTCGGCTCAAAGGAAGTTGATGGCTCAGTCAGCTTAGAATGTTGTGCGTTAGCCAAAGGCGGCTTGAAAGCCATGGGGGTCACAAGATGACTTGGGCCACAACCTAATCCAAGCTTAGAAACATGACCAAGCCCAATATTTCTAGAAGCATTACTACCGTGTAGACCCAAAGCAGTAGAAGAAGGGTGGGGAGCATTTCCACTATTAGGAGATATATTACAAGTAGAGTTACATGAATTTGTTATGGGAAAAATAGTTTCAGGAAAGTGCCATGGCTCCATAGATACAATTGGGAAAGAAGGAAACTGAGCTTATATGGAAAGGTAGTTTCATCAAACCTAACATACCAAGAAACATATATTTGCTTGGACTTAGGATCCCAACACTTGTAACCTTTGTACTGCAAACAGTAGCCCAAAAAGACACAAGGAATTGATCGTGGTTCAAGCTTATTCTTGGAGTATGGCCGCAAACATGGAAAGCACAAACAACCAAGTATCTTTAAGAACTTGTAATCTGGTGTAGTATAGAACAACGCTTGTAAAGGAGACAAATTCCCAAGTGCAGCTACAGGTAATCTATTAAACAAATAGACAGATGTACTAAATGCAACAATCCAAAAAGAGGCAGGTATCCCAGCATGAAACAAAAGAGAGTGTCCAAATTCAACTATGTGACGATGCTTTCTCTCAGCCACTCCATTTTGAGTTGGGGTGTAGGGACATGATATTCGTTGAGAAATGCCAGCAGAAGTAAATAATGGAATCAAAACCCTGTATTCAGTGCCACCATCAAATTGAAAATTTTTAATGGAAGTGCTAAAATAATTCTCAACCTGAGTCTTGAAGCCTTCAAAGATAGATAACAAATATGACTTTCTTTTCATTGCAATAAGCCAAACGTATCGTGTATGATCATCAAAAAATGAGACATCGTATGAATATCCATCAAATGAAGTACATGGAGCAGGACCTTATAGGTCACTGTGAATCAAATCTAGAGGATCCCTACTATATGAAATTGACCTAGGAAAGGGAAGTTGGTGACTGTGAGCACAACTACAAGCTTCACAATTATGTAATGAACCAGAAAAAGGTAAACCAAAGGACTTCAACAAAGCAATTGTCCATCTGGTGGCAGGATGTCCCAGCCTGCAATGTCAATCCAAGAGAGAGGTGAAAGCCACAGTTGAAGATGGTTCCAGTCGCAAGAGTGAGATGCCATTATCACTTAGGCCTTGAACAATTATCTGATGATCCAAAGAAGTCTTAATTTGAAATAAACCAGCACGAAAGACAAAGTTACACATCATTGTCAGTAGAGAATTTAGCAATAGAAAGCAAATTGTAGTGAGCTTTAGGAGCATATAACACATCCTTCATCAGAAAACAACTGCCAAAAAATTTTACAAAAGTAGAACCAATGTGCGTAATAGATAGACATTGATCATTACCTACAGTAATTGATTCAAAGCCAGTATAAGGCTCACAGAGAGCTAAAATTGAGATGTCTGCAGACAAGTGACAGTTAGATCCAGTATCTAACACCCAAGTGAACTTATTAGTTAACAGAGAAGACATCATTAGAGCCGAGGAAGCCAAAAGATTACCTATGAAAGCATGATTGAACTGTTGCGGGCAATTGGAAGATTTATGACCTTCTCCATCACACAACTGACAGATCAATCGAGAGTCATTCATAAACGAACGAGAAGAAGAAGAGTCAGATTGAACGGTGTCACCTCTATTCAAAAGAGAACCAGAAGAGAAACCATGGCTAGATCCAGAGGCTGTTTGAGGAAAATTCTGATTATGCTGAGAATTAGAAAAATGATCGAAATTGTCCTCCACGACCATGGTAAGTATACCGGAGACCAGAATAACCGCAATTACCTCCTCTTGACCAATTGTTCCGATTATTGGAAGTATTCTTTAAGAAATTAGAAGTAGAGCGAGCACCACCACCTTGGGAGGCAAGATTTTCCGTTAAAACAGGGGCAGGAGAACCATTGGAAGCAAGATTAAGCTCATGTGTAAGCAAAAGGCTAGAAAGATCTTCAAAACTCACAAGATATGGACGAAGTTTAATAGAGGTGGAGAAATCTTGGTAGTCTTCTCCAAGGCCTCGCAAAGTTACTAAAACAAGTTCATCGTCTTGAATCAGACTGTCAACAACAGCAAGTGTGTCAGCTAATGTTTTTATCTTAAGCAAAAATTCACTCACAAAATAAGTTCCTCTTTGTCAACGAAACAAACGATTCTTAAGATGAAGAATCCGTGATCTAGATGAAGAAGAGAAGACTCTAGCCAACGATTACCAAGCGTCTTTAGAAGTCTTCGCTGAGACCACATGTGGCAGATTAGTTTCAAATAAAGAAGAAACGATCCAGCAAAGAATCAATTGATCTTGATGATCCAATAGATCAACAACAGATGCAATAGATTCACTATCATCATAACTTGAAGTTGTGGAAGCAGGACGAGGAAACGATCCATCCATCCACATATCCTAACAGATTATGACCACGCAAGAACGATAATAGTTGAGCTCTCCAAATCAAATAGTTTGTATTGGTGACCTTCAGAGATAGAAATGGGTTGGACTTGAAAGTAACCAGAGGCAGAACAGCAGAACTATAGCCATGGCGGTGATGAAATCTCAAAAGAAAATAGCAGAGAACCCAGAAAAAATAGCAGATTGTAAGAAATTGGTAAAGAAATGGCAGAGTTCATAGAGAACAAAGCTGAATACAAGAAAAATTGTAACAGTTTCCAAGACAAAAAACTATAAACAAGAAGAAACCCGAAGTTTCAAGAAACCAGAAGTTTCTTACGAGTGACAAGTTTCAAGAAACCAAAGGTTTCAAGAAGTGGTTTCAAGAAATCATAGGAAAAAAAATCACAGTAAAGACAGGATCTCAAAAGGTGTGAACCAAAAAGGCATGATACCATGTGAAGAATGATTTTCAATTAATTAATTCATGGGTTACAGTCCTATTTCTACTGTTGCAAATAATATAAGCATGTGACAGCTGACACATGAATAAAAAGACTTTACAACAACCACTATGTAACAACTGGTATGCATGTATCCTTTATAAAATCATTAACTAGTTTGATTGATTATTTTCGTAGACATTAGCAAGATCAAACGAGGAAAATCCTCAAGGGAAAAGCACACCCGATTATTTAGTACAATCCTTCGATGGGGCAGGTAGGACTTGTGAACATGGTGCTTTTAGTATTTCTTTATGGTCAAAAAAACCCCTAATATAGGGCCACTAGGAGAAATTGAACTCGTATCTCCTAGCTCTGATAGCACTTGTAGGATCAAGTGTTTGTCGTTGCTCCAAAAGTCTGAAGCTGTGGATACAGTGCTACTAGTATTTTCTTATACCTTAGCCATCAAACACCTTGGTTCGAGCTTGGATCTAGAGTAGACCTAAGGCAACCTCAGCATAGCCTAACGAGGTCCCCAACAATTCCTCTTCTCATTTTTCTTGTATAGATACCCGAACTCCATAGTGGTGAAACAAAATAATTATTTTCACAACTTCCATAAATGGATTTGCCACTAGATCCCTTTTTTTTTTTTTTGGGTGTCACCTAGTTAGGTATTCTACAATTTTTTTTTTATTTCATTTAAGTCATCAAATGAATTTAGGAAACACAATTCAAAGTTCAAAATCCTAATTAACTAGGGAAAATTGGGTCAAGGATTTAATTCAAGAAACCTAATTGGGACTGCTGTTTGGGATTAGAGGAAAAAATTGAATGGGTTTGAGGGCACAACTGCTGGTACAAAAGCGAGAAACACATCTAGATTTCTAGTAACTTCTAAAGTTCGACTAGATTTTATTGTAGATATTTTGTCCCTATAAAATGCAGCTGAGTTGCAGATGTAATAAACATTTCATCAATTAGCTTGTAGACATCTTAGCCGGTGCGAATTGTTTCATGCAACTAACAATTTCTGGGTGTGATAGGGTTGCACAAAGAGGAAGAAGAGTGAGGAAAAAAGTGTGCTCATGGTGAGCATGGTCTGATCATTTCTTTGTGATGGTGGGTGGTTTTTGGCAGTGGATGATTTATGATAGGATGAAAGAATCGCTTCACCCACCTATATGGTTCTTTGAAATAGGATATGGAGGTATAATTTTACTTTTAAAGTTTAGGGTAACTTTAAGTATATGATTTAACTTAAAGGGCATTTGAGTCATTTTAACACATAAGTTGTAATTTGGTTATATTTTGAGTTTAACTTGAATTTTCCCAACGACTTTAAATAGTCATTGGCATATGGAATACAAACGTATTATATGATGAAATAATGACTACACCCTAGTTTCGCCCTAATTTAAGAGATAAAATAAAAGAAAGTATGCTAGACCCACTAAAACTTTATATTATTATAAATAATAATGATTATAGATGTCTATAACCCTCAAAGAAATAATATCAAAATATGTAACTTCCAGCTGAAGATCTCAGTCACTTTAACATGCAATTTTGACAATTCATATTTCCATATTAAGTGAAGATTACAACCATCTCAATTCACAATATTGACCCTCAATATTTCCATTTTATGCACTTCTATCATGGGCAACAATTTATCATTCTCAAAAGGCATCATATTGTGTACAAGAATCAGCTTGAATACTTATCTTCTATTGTGATCATATCATATAGTGTAGTTCCTAGACTTTGAATTTCCATGTCAGAGAATATGTTGTAATATTTTTACTTCTACTATAAATAAATAATGCACAATACAATATAATTGAGAGATTATTTTCATCTTGTCCTAGTTTTCTTTCTTATCTTTACTATATTTCTTCTAGTTATCCTTTATCTTTACAACAAATGCTCCTTTGATCACCAATGCTAACAATTTTTTCAATTGAAATAGGACAAGAATCAATAGAAGTAGTAGTTCTAATCAAGCAGCCAATTTAGCAAGAAAAATTTGCTATTGTAAATTGCTTTTTATTTATATAATTGTACTTTCAACTATTGGATGGACATTGTGATGTAGTACATGGCGGGGTATCCCTTTTTTTTTGGGTCATAAACCCAAGAAAGAACTAAATAGACCCTGGCGTAAGATGAAACTAAGGATCTCCCTCAAATCCTCAGCGGGATCCGAAAAAATACCGATGATTGCCTGGGCAAGGAGCCCCATCTTTGACATCAAATCAACTGCTTTATTGGCTTCTTGAGCAACATGCTTGAAGTGGAAATGCCAACACAACCCCACTGCATCCCGAATGCTTCAACCACCTTCACGACCACTCCTTTAATTTGAACATTAGGTTCAAGAAGATCTAAGCCTTGACTGAGTCAGTCTCCGCATAACACGATTGAGATTTTCTAATTGATGCCCATAAACATATCAAATCAATTAACCATAATTCACCACAAACAAATCCTTGGATTCATACAGAGAACACACTCTACATTACTCCTTGTAAATTACAATAGAAGCTCAAACCCTAACAAAGAGATATAGTTTTGCTTCCATTATCGAACACCCACCATTCTGGTTGATGGAAATTTTCTGTAGCAAATTCCCCACAAACCATAGCATATGGTTTTTGACGGTAACATTCCGTTGGCTTTTCGTTGGTTGGAGAGCTGTCGCAGAGTTTTGCTACAAAAATGCGACTGACCATGCGTTCTACATTTTTTAGCTATGGAACTCGATTACTGTGTAAGTGTTTTCCAAAATGCAAATATAACCAGGTCGGTAACAGTATGCAGGTCACTAAAAAACTCATATGGCTATATATCAAGTTTTTCATATGACTCAATTATCGCACTTGGAAAAGAGTGTATGGCATTGATTAGTTTGGAAAGTTCAATTTAAGACTGAACTATAAACTTTAGCTTTGGAAACCCCAAAGAGGTAACGTGTAAAACATGTATTGGTAAGATTATTCTTTTGAATCATTTACGTAAATCTTTACTTAGTGTATGACTTTATAAGAAAGTGGGATCCAAAACCACAAGGCAAGGAAATAATGAAAGATATATAATAATATGATCATATCTAAATTAGCATTAGCATTTACATGGATGGCAAATAACATAATCGCGGAGGCATAAAGACATTATGTCGTAGAGCATATATCTTCCACTGGCGCGGACACTATGTTCTAAATACATATGTCTAATGAGGCTTACAAGGTAGCACTATTAACATGTAGTCAAGGAATAATTTGGCTATCAATTGTGTAAAGCCTCATATCACTATTGTGATGTCATCTAAAGAAATGAGCTTAAGGCATGTGGCATAGGTCCTGTGATGGACACACTACTTATGTGAAGAGGATTTTTTCCTGAGTCAAGTACAAAAAGGTAAAAACGAAGTCATGAGGGGACCTGTTTAGTACTACTATTATAACTACTCAATTTGGTTGTTAGATGGTAAAGTAGTACCACCACAAGGTAAGAGGTTAAGCAATAGGCTCTTAATTAGCCTAATACTATGAAATGTGGGGGTGTGTTAATTGTGGTGCACATCGGCTAACCTAAGTGAGAGTAGAGGGTGTGGCCGCCCTCGATAAGAGTTTTAGGGCGAACTCTTTTAACACTCATGAGACCAAGATAAGGAATAGGGCCTAGAATGTCCCATTTAATAAATTCAGAATGTCCAGACGTCAACTAGTGGGATATGGATAGTGACTAGCCAGCTACACTGAAGAGGAAAGGTTCAAGGAGTTTGACTTCACCCATACTCTGTAGCGTAGTTCATTAGACCTAGTATAGGTTCAAGTCCAGAAGACACCTCCAATGACGTTTCCTGCTAAATCTAAATTTACTTACGAACTCAATGTTTTGTTTTGTTAATATTTTGAATATATGGGGGATTGTTGGAATTTTAATTTATTTTTTAAATTATGAGATTTAAAATATTCTTATGCATTTTCTAATGAAGGGTTAGAGGTGATGTTATTTCCTTTAGATACCTAAATAGACAATGGGTAGTGTATGGAAAGTCTTTTGAATGGCTAACAAACAAGACTTAAGGGAAAATACATGGTCTGTGAGGTACCTTATAGAGATGCCCCTTTGTAGGTGTTTCTTCCTCTTCTATATAAGAAAAGGAGTTGATCCCTAGTGGCTCTAACAATTTTAATTAACCGATATTAGTTTTGTTTTCTGTCGAAGTGTTTGTGTTTTGTCGATGGATTTGTGAGTACTACCTTATGGACATTCCTTGCAAGTAGATTCCTTTGGAGTGCACGCTAGTGGGAATAAGGAGTTGTTGTATCTTGGAGGTGAGGACACCAAGGTCAAACCCAGTTTGCACTATAGGGGCGTTCAAATACCTTAAGGAAAAGTATTAATCTATACACCTCAACTCACCTTGCTCAAGTTCTTGTTGCCGTTATTGTATTGTTTTCTGTGACATACAAATGCATAGTAGTGTAACTGATCTCTTCTTCAACTTTTACAAAGATATGTGTATCGCGTTGAATCAGATAAGTTTTATTTCAATAATTCTTCAGTCTTATACTTTCTACCTATTATATATGGACGATTCATAATAGACCTACCTAGGTTGACCAAAGAAGAACTAAACCAACCAAACCTTGGTCAGACCACGAATAAACATATGTAATGTATGCACTATGCAACATGTAGAGTATGAATCATAACAACCTCCTTAAAGATAAGGATAAGGATCCCAATAAAGTTGGATAACTTGAATCGCTATTAGAGTCTAGATCAAACTCCACAACTACAACCAAGTAATGCTCTCTCAGTGGATAAGATTCCTCATCTCCTTGAGGAAGTTAGCAACAATTATAGAGTTTAATTTGAACTCCATCACCACACAACCAAGGTAACCTACTAAGCTATAAAATGATATGGATGCAAGACAAGGTAACCCATTATCGCATATTGTTATATAGGTATAAAGGAAGTAGACACTAAACAATGGAAAATTAAGGTAACCCATTATCGCATATTGTTATATAGGTACAAAGGAAGTAGACACTAAACAATAAAATAATTTTCCACTCATCAATCTCCATATGCACACATATCTAGAACCATTCAACATATCATAAACATGAAAATAGAGGTGAATGAATTTGACAAAAAGTCAAACCTAAGTCTACCATCCAGTCCCCTTACCTTGATAACTTTCCAAAAGTTTGAATTGAATTTCCAACTTAAAAAAAAAAAAAAAAGACACCAAAAGCTTGGGACAAATTCCTAAGAACATGTTGGTTAAGTTAGATTTCAAGCTAGAGTCAAATCTAGCCCAAAACATGTGTGAATGACTGCAATCTAGGCAGTTGGTTGCCAATTATCTGTCCCCAATTGACCTCCCTTGTTGCTGAATAGAACCCAGTATGAAATTCAGACCTTTCTTCCCCAAATCCCAGGGTGCTTTGGGCTGATCTCATGCATGATTTCCATCACAACATAACTCAACACCCCCAAATCAAGCACACAAACAAACCTAAGCATAGATCTTTGAAATAAACCAAATCTTGAAGGAATTCAGATTGACATTGGAATCACAGCAATTGGGAGATCCATCTCTCTTCCTTCTCGTTAATTTGACCAAAGAGAATTACAATACAAGGTTTCTCTGATTAGGTCCTGATTCAAACCTCAAAAACTCAATCATCAACATCTAATACCTCTAGAATTAAGCTCAAAATATAAAAGAACTGAATATGTAGAAGAGGCTTACCTTCAAGATCGGTTCTTGACTGAGATCTAGCAAATCCAAGGTCTCAAATGCAACAAGGATGATTCTTCTCTTCCCTTCTCTGAAACTCTCAACTACATAATGAGTGAATAAACTCAAAGATTACAGTTTAAGTGACTAGGTAGGGGCTTAAGGGGGGAGGGGTCACAATACCCTATTTCCCTCAGATTTGCTCAACCAACCAGGCCACCTAGGCGGTTGGTTGCTACCAATTGCCTCCTTGTCAGTGAACTGAAGGGTTGGATGGTCCGGGGTGGTTCCAAACATGAGAGGAAACCTCTAGAAGACTCCAAAACTCATACCTGAACTTGGTTATTATTCAACTTCAACTTCCAGAAGCTTGAAATCCATCTCCCCATTCCGTCTAGGTGTGAGTTCTTCCTTCTATATTTATTCAATACAGGTGCAGAACCTTTATCTCCACCATCCAAATCCATCGGTTTGGATTATGATCCCATGGCTTTTAACTGAATGGACCACAACTTCCTAGCTCTAGATCTATAGGTTCTTGGATCTGCAATTAGGGTTTTGCATTAGGATCGTAGGGGATGTCACATAATGTGCCATGGTCGTCCAAAGGCTCAATTAGGGAGGACCCAGTAAGAGGGTACATGTAACTTCCCGAGCATGGTACCTTGGCAATTTGTGGCCAAATAATCACGTTAATGCCCATGCACCATTATATGGCCATTGGTTGCGTAGTGTCACCATTTTGGAGTGGTTACGGGCTAAGAATAGGTGCTCGAGCCGTTAAGTCCTTTGGTGAGGCGCTACTTTGAATGCAACACTCCATGGTTGAGTGGCAATCAGGGACAAGTGTACTGGTGCTAAGTTCCCGTCCTCGAGTGAGGTACACACCATGTGCAAATGGAACAGATCGATCCTGAACATCATAGGCCAATTGAATGCTAAGGTTGACACAATCATATGGCTAACAAAGCTATTGGTTGAAGCTTAGAATAGTACAATTACATTGGACGTAATTATTGTGCTAGTGATAAAACTTCTTGATCTCTATCAATGTCCTACACATTTAGTGAAGTAATCTATGGCAACTATTAGGAACTTGCAATCACCAAAAGCTAGTGTGAAGTTCTTGAGAATGTCCATGCCCTACATCATTTACGGCTAGGACTACTTGGGAATCTAATCACATTTGCTCCCCTTGCTTTCATCTCTTAGTGCCAGGGTTGGCTCAGTAGAGTGCTTTCATCATTGGTGTTTTTTCCGATCCCTACACATTTCATTGCTCCAGCAATCTAAATTCCCTCTGCCCCTACCATACTCTAGTTCGGTAGTTTCCACCGCTTGTCAAGAGTTGAGCCTAGGGATTTGATGTCGGACTTGAAAAGCCACATACAGATGCTTTACACCCAATCGTTCGAGAAAATGCATTCTTGGCTAATAGAAGCCTTGTTGGAGCACTTTGCAAGCTAGTGCTTGACCTCTTATATGACTTCTGCAGATGTCTTTGAAAGATATTGTTTCAATTCATTTCAATTTGTACAGAACTTTTATTGAAAAAAACAATCCAATGGTTATTTGCTTTTGATTAATTAAATAAACTCCAAATTAAACACAATTCCCACTAATACAGACCCAGGTTCATATAGATCTGAAAGACTGAAAAACACGAATAATTATATTCAACAGACATTTATGTACTTGTGTAATTACGCATATCTTACACGGCATCTTGAAAATTTTGCAGAATCCACTCCCTAAATAGGAGATATACTTTTGTTTCCAACATCAAACACCCACCAGCTGGTGCCTGGCAGATCAGTGAAATAGATGCAATTCCTCGGACACTCATCTAAGCCAGATTGAGTTTTAGAGAACCATCTTTCTCCGTTTGTTGATAAAAAACTTGGAGGGAACACCCAACTGCCTTTCTTTTCCAAAATCAGTGTGCGATCTCCAAGGCTTTCAACCTTGATCCACCCCTTTTTTCTAGAAAGATCGAGCCGAAAAACTTCAACATCATCTACTATACTGATAGATTTTCTAAACACGAGAAACACTAGCAGTATCTCCCCATCAGATCCCAGTAGGTATTCTCTGAAACCCTTCAAAGGATACGAAGCAGAAGAAGAAGGAATGGCTCTTTTCGCACCTGGTATTATTGATATTTTAGCTTTTAGCTGTTGAGGTCGGTCATCCATAAGATCAATAACTGCTAGCGTGCCCTGCAAACTCAATGCATAGAATTTTCCTCCGAATGCTATGGCGTTTGTAAATATAAAATTTTCATCAGAAGATAAATTCGGGCCAACATGTTAGAATATTAATTGAATATTCCACATAAGGTGGGCTTCATTGATTGTGTTACACTTTGATTTGGTTTCTTATTGGTCTGATATGGGTAATATACGGTTACTAGAACTCTTATATGGACTGGCTAGTGTGGGCTAATAGGAACCGTTAGATCTTGATGGACGATCTAATGGATTTGCCTATATAAAGATGATTGTTGTAAGTAGAAGTTGCATTGAGTATAAGGTCTGGTTAACTAAGTGCGAAAATGAAAGTCATGATTCTTTGGTTCTTGTTTGAAGATTTGATTTTCTCTTGTCCCATTCAATCCTGGTGTCTAGATAGTGGTCCTTATTCCGCCACCTTGCATATAAATTATTATTTCATCATATTTGTTGATGACCACTCTTAATATGGTTTTTGTATTCAATTAAAGAATAATCTAAATCTCTAAGATCTTCAAGAATTTTTTAGACTGAAGTTAAGAAATTGTTAGATCTGACCGGGGAGGAGAGTATTATGGCTGATATGAGGATGCTAAACAGCTTAAGAGTCCATTCGCCAAATACTCGGAAGATTCGGATATAGTTGGTCTGTTCACTATGTTTGATAGTCCCGAGCAAAACTGTGTAACCGAAAGGCTTAATCACACTTTTGTGGACATAGTGAACAGTATGGTAGGAAAACTATTTTGTCTGAATTATTTTTTTATAAGGTGAAGCCCTGATAACAGCCTCTTATATCCTTGATCATGTTCCTTTCCAAATATGTTCTTTTTTTACTCCCTTTTCCATTGCAAATTATTCATAAATCTAACTTAAACCATTTTAGCGTTTGAGTTGTTCTGCAAATCTAAGGTTGAATAATCAAGTATTGCAGAAATTGGAACATAAAAGTTTTTCATTGTTAATTTGTTTCTTAATCAGATCTTGTTTTACCATCATTGTTAAGACAACAGAATTGTGAATTCTTAAATAGTTTTCTGGAGTTTGATATAGCCAAGAAATATAGCTTGTTCCCAGACTACTTGATATAATGAACATGAAAATAACATTGGCATTATGGTTGACCCAGTTACTAAAAAGTTGTCTTTAATTAGATTTATGATTGGGTGCAACGAGATATATGATATAGTTGATGAGACAATATGATGTTTGGGAAGCTTGTTAAGTTGCCCAAAGGCTTTAAACCCATTTATTTTAAGTGGGTGTATAAGACTAATAAATATTCATGAAGAAAGATTGTAAGGTTTAAAACCAGACTGGCAGCTAAAGAGTTTACTCATAAAGAGGAAGTTGACTAGTGAAATTTTCTCACCTATCTCTTCTAAGGACTCTTTTAGAGTTATACCAAATAGATGTGAAGATTGCCTTTCTAATTGAAAACCTTAATAAAGAAGTCCATGTCATTTAGCCTGAGGATTTTGCGGTTGATGACCCTGAGGATTTTGCGGTTGATGATTTTAATCATCTTGGTGTAGACTCAAGAAGTCTAATTTGTGGTTTTAAGTAAGCTTTCAACTATGGTGTTTAAAGATTGATAATATTGTGACTTCATTCGATTTTGTTGAGAAACTTGTAGATCAATATATATAAATATATAGATGGCAAGGTCAGTGGGAGAAATTTTATCTTTCTCATTATTTATGTTGATAATATTTTGCTCACTAGTAGTGACGTTGGCCTACTGCAAAAAGACCGAGCAATTGTTATTTGAGAATTATGATATAAAAGACCTTGGTAAGGCATCTTTGTCTTGGGCATTGAGATCCATAGGGATTGTTCATGCTATTTATTGGATCTTTCTCAGAGGGCATATATAATTTATATTTAAAGAAGTTCAGTATGCTAGATTGCATACTTGAGAATGGTTTTGATTCTCAAGGGAGATACAACGAGCTTATTACGGTTGTCCTATAAAGGATACCGAGAGAGAACAATTGAAGAAAGTATCTTATCTTGAGATACTTGAAGAGGACAATTGATGATAAGATAATCTACAAGGCCTATAGCATTCAGGTACCTATAGCATATATAGGTATATATATATATATATATATATATATATATATATATATATATATATATATATATATATATATATATATATATATAGATTTGACCTTGCTAATTGTCCGGATAATAAGAAATCTACTTGAAGTTGTTTTCCTTGATGGCATGAGGGATAATATTGTGAAAAGTGTAAAATAAGTTAAAATTACTTATTTCATCATAAAGGTTGAGTTTGCTACATGTTATGGGGTAGTTACTCAAATTGTTTGACTAAAGAATCTCATCAGATAATTGACAGTTCTATTTTAACATTCTGGATAGACCCATCCAGTTGTACTATGATCACAATTCAGTTGTGTTGTTTATTAACAACAAGAAATGTGTGATCATAGGGTCTAAATACATGATGGTCGAGTATTTGACCACTAAAGAAAAAGCTGTTTGGTTAAGGAACCTCATTAGACAGTTGACATTTTTTTTTTTTTATTGTGGATAGATCTATCCAGTTGTACTGTGAGAACAATTCTGTTGAGTTGTTTGTTAACAACAATAAGGGTATCACAGGGTCTAAACACATGGAAATTAAGTATTTGACTATTAAAGAAAAGGTTAAAGAATGTGACACCACAGTAGAGCATATTTGTACAGATAATATGGTTATAGATCCCCTAACTAAGGGTCCCTGCCCAGACGTCTTTGATAGACATGCGGTAACTATGGGTTTAGGAGGAACCTTAGATTTCTCTTGTTTAGTGGGAGTTTGAGAACTTTGCTCTATTGTGTAATAATGTATTCTATATGTACTTGTCTCTTGTATGCACTGATAATTTATTTGAATTCAATAAAGTTCTTTGGTGACATATTAATCTTCACATTATTATCATGTTGCATGTTATGAAAGTCTTAAAGTATGTGTTAACTTTAAGCAAAAGCTAAGGCATTCATGTATTAGCCTTAAGGTGTGTCATGTAACACATAAAGTTAAAACTCGAGTTATAAAGATGACACAGGTTCGTGGGAACCATAATGTACATATAATCTCATTTTTGTGGCATTGAGTCACAGGTTCGAACCATAATGTACATGCTTTCGTGGCATTGAGTCACAGGTTCGTAGGAACCATAAAGTATATTTTTTTGTGGCATTGAGTCACAGGTTCGTGGGAACCATAAAGTATATTCTCTCGTGGCATCGAGTCAGGTTCGTGGGAACCATAAAGTGAGAGATTTGGATTGACAACATAATGACACATGAGGATTTCTATAAAGTGTCATTAGTTGCCACACTACCATATTGCATCCATTTTCAGTAAAGTTAAGAGTATTTGTGACCATGGATGGTCCTGTGTTGCATAAAAGATGCGATCACTTGCCATGATTCGGTACTTAAGGCTCTATGTGAAGGGATTGAGCTCTAGGATTATCCTCAGACCAATATAAAGTTGTGCACATAAAGGTCAAAATGTTTTCAATGTATCTTTTTCAAATGTTTTCTTAAAACAAAGGAGATGTTTTGTTTTACTTGACTGTGTCACAATCAATATAGCCCAAGTGGGAGAATGTTAGAATATTAATTGAATATTCCACATAAGGTGGGCTTCATTGATTGTGTTACACTTTGATTTGGTTTCTTATTGGTCTGATATGGGTAATATACGGTTACTAGAACTCTTATATGGACTGGCTAGTGTGGGCTAATAGGAACCGTTAGATCTTGATGGACGATCTAATGGATTTGCCTATATAAAGGATGCTAGGTCCCTCCTCTAAACCCTAATCATAATCACAATCACATCTGCTTAGTCAGAAAGGATATACCATCAAGCCAGTGAATAGGGAGGAGTCTAGAGGAGAAGATCCAACATCAAGTTGATCATAGAATCAACTTCCACCTCAAGTTTGTTCCTAGTGGGAGACATAAAGAAGATATTCCGCTGCGCTTCGTCTCCAATAGAACCATAGAAAGGTATGCTCATCATCATCTTGTGTCATTATCATACTAAGGTGTTTTTAGTCGATCTATGCGATCTTGGATAGAAATATTCTTACACAACAAGTTTGCAGTCTTCCTGAATCCCCCATCTTTGTGCAAACCCAGATAGCGTAAAACCCAGTCTAGACGAACCTTCAAACTCTAAATAGAAGGAAGATTCAGTGTTACGAACGTAAAGTTGGGATGCATTGATCATTTCCTGATGAAGAAGAGCAAGCAAACAAGGAGATTCCTTGGCTGATCTACAACGTCTGGGTGCTGCTCTCACTAACTTGGAAACACAACCTTTATAGCGATAGATCGGATAATAGGATCTCGCTTTGATTACATTCGCAGGAAGACGTCCTGCTGATTCGCTCGGTTGGATATTTCCTCATGCTCTTCTCCTTCCTCTTCTTTTCTTTTCTCTCCTTCGATCCATGCTTTGTTGTCTTCTTTTCTGTAACTGATTATCAAATCATCCTCCATTAGCAACATACAGAAACACTCAAAGACATGATGCAAAACTCACCTAAGGGCAAGTTGAGTGGATAACAATGTAAGTGCTTCATCTTGATTGGAATCTTTTCTCCCTGCAAAAATAAGAAGTGTTGCATTAAGTTCATCTGTGTTGGTATTAAATGCAAAACAAACAAAAACACTGCAATAGCTGGGAGAGCTCAATGGCAAGCGTTCAAGGATTAAACCCAGAATGAATTGTGCCAGTTTTGACCCTTTTCATGACCTAATCCCGTGGTTCAACTGTAATAAATCAAATCACCAAAATAAGGGGAAAAAGAACCGACATTAGGATAATTATTTTCTTACCTGACAAAAAATGATAAGAGAGAGAGAGAGAGCTGTGGCTCTGAACTCAAATATTTCCAAGTAAGAGTGAGACATATAAAGGATAATTCGTGGGCTCCAAGATTTTTCCATGTCTTTATACTTGGGCTGCAAGTCAAAAAATTAATTGGATGTACTTGTAACAGCTGCATTTTTTTTCCCTGTCAAGAAAAGAGAAATAAATAATTAATGTAACAGCACCTTGCGTTGCAAGTTGGTGTAATGTGTTTGGCATGGTTGACCTTAAAAATCTACCAACCTGAGTGCACTGTGCTTCTTGATCAGCAAGTCTGAACCCAGACGCTTTGAAATGTAACATGAGACAGCCTTCAATCCATCCACTAATATTTCATAAGCATCAACAATTTAAATATTAGTTCTTGAAAATATCTTAATTTTAAAATATTAGTTTGAGTTTATTATATTATATTTAATATTTTTAATAGTATCAAAAGTAGGTTATTATATTTCACATTAGCCCTTAGATGAAGGGGACCCTTACGGTAAAATTAAAGTTTCAATTAGATATTTCATGTTTGAAATTCAAATATACTTAATGGTAGTTAACGGTGTCAGTCTGCGTTTGGGACTCACACGTAATATGTTGCATTAAGGGGGATTCAACATTAGTTTATAGTTCACTAAACGGACCTACACATAAAAAACTCTTGATAAAAATAAGCCAAAATAAAATTTTATGCTTGTCTCTTCAATTGGGGTGAATTAGAGTGAGAATTACACTATATTATGTTTGGGTCTCTTCAAATTTGAAATGGTGTTAAAGTCAAAGGAGAAATGACCATTATAACTTCAAGTAAGATAACCACAAATGAAATTAGTAGTGTATTCCCATACCCTATTCTCAAAGATTCAAACAGGATGGTGAAGCCCACCATTTTCTGCAATATATCCGGTCCCAAGGAATCAGTAATTAGTTTCGTAGAAAAATTAGCAAGATCAAATGGGAAAAATCCTTAAGGAAAAACATACCCGATTGTTCAGCAGAATCCTTTGATGGGGGAGGTAGGACCCGTGGATACGGTGCTACTAGTATTTCTTTATGGTCAAAAAATCCCCCCCCCCCCAAATAGGACCACTAAGAGATTTTGAACTCGTGACCTCCTAGATCTGATACCACTTGTAGAATCAAGTACTTGTTATTGCTCCAAAAGCTTGGAACTCTGGATACAATGCCATTAGTATTTCCTTATACCTTAGCCAGCAAACACTTTGGTTCGAGCCTGGATCTAGAATAGATATAGGCCAGCGTCAACACAGCCTAACGAGATCCCCAATAATTATTCTTCTCATTATTCTTATATAGATACCTGAACTCCATAGTTATGAAACAAAATAATTATTTTCACAACTTCCACAAATGGATTTGCTACTAGATTCTTTTTTTTTTTTTTTTTGGGTGTCACCTAGTTAGGATTCTTCATTTTTTTTTCCCATTTAAGTCATCGAATGAATTTGGGAAACACAATTAGAGGAGAAAATCGAATGCGCTTAAGGGCACAACTGTTTGTACAATAGCGAGAAACACATCTAGACTTCTACTAACTTCTTAAATTCAACTAGATTTATTGTAGATATTTTATCCCTATAAAATGCAGTTGAGTTGTAGATGCAATAAACATTTAATGAAATAGCTTATAGACATATTAATGGGTGTGAAACGTTTCATGCAACTAACAATTTCTGGGTGTGATAAGGTTGCAAAAAGAGGAAGAAGAGTGAGGAAAAAAGTGTGCTCACGGTGAGCATGGACTGATCCTTTCTTTGTGATGGTTGGTGGTTTCTAGTGATGGATGATTTGTGATAGGGTGAAGAATCGCTTCACCCACCTACATGTTTCTCTGAGAATAGGATATGGGGGTATAATTGTTTTTAGAGTTTAGGGTAACTTTAAGAATAGGGTTTAACTTAAGGGGTATTTGAGCCATTTTAACACATAAGGGGTAATTTGGTTATATTTTGAGTTTAACTTGAATTTACTGAATGACTTTAAATAGTCTTTGACAAATGGGATCCAAACGTATTATATGACAAAATACGGACAACACCCTAGGTTTGTCCTAATTTAAGTGACATAGATGTAATATATTTAGATAAAACCAAAAAAAAAAAAAATGCTAGACCTTCTAAAATATTGATACTATTATAAATTTATGATTATAGATTTCCATAAACCCTAAAGATATAATATCAAAAGATGTAACTTCCAATTGAAGTTCTAAGCCACCTCAACATGCAAGCTTTGCAATTCATATTTCCACGTTAAGTGAAGATTACAACCATCTCAACTCACAATATTGACACTTAATAATTCCATTTTATGCACTTCTATCATGGGTAGTGTTGCTGCACAATCCTGTTCGTCCCTTCAGCCGGTTAAACCTGCACAGATGAGCTCGACCGTGGAGGTCGAGTTTTCAACTCCGACGATCTAGTTAGAAATCCGACTAAGGAAGGCAAGAAAGTAATGAACAATAATAATACGAATAGTGATAATTCTATTCAGCGTACCTTTCTCTTGTGCTCCTTTACCTTTTTATAGATTTTCCACGTATGAGTTCGAGTGAGACTCAAACCCTAGTTTGGTTGTGATCTGATTCATAGTCATTGTGTCCTACTCAAATACGAGTAGTTGAGTCGTAACTGAATACTATAACTTTGGCTAGAATCTTATTCGGATTCACCTTGTTATTCAGCTTTTGTACTTATTCGACTGACTTTGATTTGGTCGGTCTGATAGGATCCGTTCTAGTTGGACTAAGCTCAAACCGAACTGGTTTGATTCTGATCTGGTCGGACTGGGCTCAAACCGAACTGGTTTGATTCGGATATGGTCGGATTGGGCTCAAACCGGACTGGTTTAAGTTGACTTGTTCTTTCCTTATCATAAGCCCCCCAATCTCTGAAATCCGAGCTTTCTCCTGTTCGGACTTTAGAGATTTGGTGATCGGATATGTCACTGTTTTCGACCACTGTTACTTGTTGCAATCCAGATATGTGGAAGTTTGATGAATGACGTCAGCTGTCAGAGTACTGCGCCATTACAGCTGAGAATGACAATGTACGTTCTTTGAGGAAGACTTTTTGGACATGTGGCCTTGCATTTATGACTTTGGATGAGGATGCTTTGATTTTTTTTTTTTTTTTTTTATTTTTATTTTTATTTATTTTTATTTTTTAAAAAAAAACTGGAATTGCAACCGTTTGTCTTCTCTTTTGATTTTCAATCCTCACTTTTAGATTAGAATCTTTAAGGAAGATGTACGGTTGCCATCGTTTGGAGATTCATCAGAAGGTGGGTGTTATTACAATCGCAGGATCAGAATCTTCTTGGAAGTTCTACAGCCCCCTTACTTTATCACTTAGATTGGAATATTTGGGGGTACATAAACCTTTCTTCTTCCTCTTTCATTTGCTTCTGCTGTTTCATTTCCGTTCTCTGTGAAAACGAAAGGAGTTGCAGTGCTTTTGAAGATTCCTTTTAAGCTTTATCCTGGTGCTCGTTCTGCTTTTCCTTCACGAGTAAGTTTACCTGCCTCTTCTGAATCTTTTGATGACCTTTATCATTGCATTTGTATTCAATCTCTGAGTTTTCTTTTGTATTTTCTTTTTCTGTTCTTTTCTGCTTGTTTCGCCTCTGTTTAGTAATGGGTGTGAAGAGGAAAGCTTCTAAGCCTTCCAGGGCCTCCTTTAGCCAACCCTCTTCGGGGAGTTCCACTGCTCGTTCTGGAGACAGTGGGGCTTCTTCTTCTGGGTACAGTGACACTGATAGTGACACTGCTGTTGACCCGACCTTGTCTCCAGGTACTCGTCCAAACCTACTTAGTGATGCTGAGTTAGCTTCATTGAGTATTCGTAGTCGGTTTAGTACGAATAGGAAACGTTGGTTGTTTAGCCTTTCCCCCTCAGCCTTAGCTCTTGAGAGAAGTCGTCCTAAAACTTCCGAACACATAGATTTTGACCCTAGTACTTCAGGTCCCAAATTCTATCCGTCCGAGCTTACAGAAGCTGATCTGAAGGAGATTCGTGCTCGGTATGCTATTCCTGATGGCTTCGTACTGAGCGTTCCATCTTGTTATGATCGGGCTCACCGACCTCCTCCTGGTGAGTTTGTTGTATACGAAGATGCCTTTGTTAGTGGCTTTAGGCTTCCCGTGCACCTTGTTTTTGCTGATTTCCTTAATCGCTTTGGGATGTGTCCGGGAATGTTAGCACCCAACAGTTGGCGTAATATCATCTGTTTTTGGGGATTCTGTAAACATGATGAGGTCGGTGTAGTGCCGACCTTGAATTTGTTTCTTCAGTTCTTTATGTGTAAAAAACAAGAACAAGATCGTTGGTTCTATCTTTCCAAACGTACTCCTTCTCATTCTGGTTGGGAAGGGAATTTTGTGGGGAAGGGTACTCTCCCTACCAACACTAAGGGTTGGAGGTCTAGATACTTTTTTGTTCGTCCTCCCTCTTCTCCTGGTTTCCCTACCTTGTGGCCAAAAGCACCTAAGGAGGATTCAAATGCCATTCCTCCTCTTACTTGTTCCGAGCAGGAAGCCCGGGATCGTATTCGGAAGATCCCAACCGCAGATCGGAATTTATTTGTTGTTAATGGGTATTGTCCGGAATATCCGAACATCCTCCGTTATTGGGGGTTTTTGACCGGTAAGACGAGTCTTTTCTCCTTTTCATCCTGCTTTCGTTTCATCTTATTATTTCCAAAGTCATCTTATTCGGAAAAAATGATGCAATGATGCTCGGTGAAGAAGATTTTGAGGATGCTGCAGCTAGTATGTTGGAAGTGGAGGCCAAGCATCCTACTAAACCAGATAAGGCCCCAACTACTGATCGGTCTTCCCCTTCGAAAGATAAGGGTGTAATGAAGGACAAATCATCTTCCCGTGTTCGGAAAGGCAACTCATCCGATCTTCCTCCTCGACCGACCAAGAGGATGGCTAGCAAGAGTAGCTCGGATCCTGATTCTCATCCTTCCTTGGGTGAAGATATTTCAGGTCAGGGTAATCCTGATGAAGTGAAGACCTCAGGGTCTACCAACATTCTTCGACCAGATTGGTCGTTGGATGGTAACTCATCCGTTTTTAGAGGCGATCCTCGGTCCATGTCCCATGTTGCCAACGAGTGGTTGACTAGGGCTATTCTGCCATCCGACCTTGAATACCTCCATACCTTTGGTCGTCTTCAGGCACATAATATTACTGTGAGGTATGTGTACCTTCTTCTTGTTTTATCTGTTGTTCTCTTTACTGTATATGTAATCTTACCCTTTTTTCCTGGTGTACAGGATGGCTTGTGCTTTGATCCAATCCTTGGGTCAAAGTATTGGCTCTGCTCGGCAAGATTATTTTTCTCTTCAAGAGTCCGAGCAACGTAACGAGAAGTTAAAAGAGGAGTTGTCAGCTTTGAAGTCGAGTAACGACTCTTTGATTGCTCGGGAAGCCGAGTTGCTAAGCGAGCTTGCAGCTGTGAAAGGTACTAATGATGCATTAGTACTTGAAAAATCTACTCTGCAAACTAGCTTGGAGGAGGCTGAAGGCTCCCCGGTCGGAAAGGATGCGAGAGATCGGTGAGTCCGCAAGCAAAGTTGGAGAGTTCGGATAGTGAGGTTGCTCGGTTGACCAAGATGATTGAAGAAAAAGCTCCCTGTGTCTTCGAAGATCTTTCCAACGAGCTTCGTCATGAAGTCATTAAGAGGTGGATCAAGACTGCAGGATGCAGGAAGTTTATGGCGAAGGTTGCTGCCCCTGGGTATATTTATGCTCGTCGCCAAGTCTACCAAGGGATCATAGCAGCTTTTAGGGATTTGAATTTAGAGGCTTTCAAAGCTTTCATTGATCCGGGCATCTATGACGATCTGAAAGTTCCTCGTCCCCAGTGGTGTGCCGACCAGCCTCGATTCCCAAAGCCCTCAAATGTTGAAGTAACCGACTTTTTGGATTCGAACTGGGCTCCAATGCCCAAGGTCGGATGCTCGACCTCTTCCAGTAAATCTGAGAAGAAGACTTAGTTCGGATGACTTTTTAAATGTCTTTTTGTTGTTATATTGCCCTCTTTTTGAGGCTTAATGTAATCTTTATTTATTTGGAATAGAAAGACATTTAATCTATAACAGATTTTTTTGTCAATTGTTACCCCTTTCTTCCGAACACCAAAGTTTAAGTCTTTGTATGTCTAAGTTGCTTCTTGTGCCTAAGTGACTTAGGGCTTTTGATGCCTAAGTGACTTAAGGCTGTTGGTTTTCCGACCTAAGTAGGTCAGTGGCCTAAGAGACTTAGGGCTTTTGATGCCTAAGTGGCTTAGGGCTTTTGGTGCCTAAGTGACTTAGGGCTTTGGGTGCCTAAGTGACTTAGGGCTTTGGGTGCCTAAGTGACTTAGGGCTTTTGGTGCCTAAGTGACTTAGGGCTTTTGGTGCCTAAGTGACTTAGGGCTTTTGGTGCCTAAGTGACTTAGGGCTTTTAGTTTTTCCGACCTTAGTAGGTCGGTGGCCTAAGAGACTTAGGGCTTTTGGTGCCTAAGTGGCTTAGGGCTTTTGGTGCCTAAGTGACTTAGGGCTTTTGGTTTTTCCGACCTTAGTAGGTCGGTTGATGAATTTCAGTTATCTGGCAATACCCCCATGATCATTTTAGCTTAAGCGGTAATGATATGTAGAAATTTTAAAAACTTTATTCAAATCAAAATGTCTGAATCACCAATTAGAGTGAAAACAATTTAAAGACGAAAACTGAAAGAAAATTCCAAAATTTGTTGAGGCTTTTATACTATTGATAGTATTTCCTCAAGTTGTTTGAATTCCAGGTCCTAGGTATGAGTTGGCCGGTCTCTGGATCGCGTAGCTTGTATGCTCCTGGGGCAACTTGTTGTACTACGATGTACGGTCCTTCCCAGTTAGGCGCAAGCTTTCCTTGATTTGTAGGATCAGAGGCAGATGATTTGCGGAGGACCAGATCTCCAGGAAGATACTGTCGCATTTTGACCCTTGCATTGTAATGTGTTGCAATGCGTCTATGGTATTCCTCCAATCGATATTGTGCTTTATCCCTGATTTCCTCGATGAAGTCTATGTTGGCCCTCATTCCTTCGATGTTAGCTTCTTCATTGAATTCTTCCTCTCTGATAGATCCGACCTCTACGGGAATCCGAGCTTCGACTCCATAAGCTAGTCGGAATGGAGATTCACCGGTGGTCGTCCTGGCAGTAGTTCGGTAAGACCACAGAACTTTAGGTAGCTCCTCTACCCATCTGCCTTTAGACTGGTCCAATCTTTTCTTTAATCCTTCCAACATTGATCTATTAGTCACTTCCACTTGACCATTGCTCTGTGGATATGCTACAGAAGACCAACGGTGCTCTATGCCTTGCTCTTTACAGAATCGTTCAAATTCAGCATTTTCGAACTGTTTACCGTGGTCGGTGACTATGATTTTTGGGATACCATACCGATACATGATATTATGCGTGACGAATTTTTTCATCTGATCGGTATTTATGGATGCCAATGCTTCAGCTTCCACCCATTTAGTAAAGTAATCGACCGCCACCACCAAGTACTCTCTGCTTCCTGTGGCCTTTGGTAGTTTCCCTACCAAGTCCATCCCCCATCTAGCGAATGGAATCGGAGAGAGAGTTGATGTTAGAGGCATTGCGGGAGCATGAGGTATGTTGGCGTGTGCCTGGCACTTGTCACATTTGCGGACGTGAGCCTTCGAATCTTGTTGTAGTGTGGGCCAATAATATCCTTGCCTTATTACCTTATCTGCTAAGGCTCTGGCTCCTATATGACTTCCGCAATTTCCTTCATGAATTTCTTTTAGGATGACGGTGCTGCTTCGGAGCCCCCACACATCGTAACAATGGTCGGGTGAGAGACTTTTTGTACAACTTGTCATTTCTGACAGTGTATCTAACTGCTCTCTGCTTTACAGTTCGAGCTTCCTTTAGATCTTCTGGTAGTAAATCACCTTCAAGATAATTGATTATTGGGGTCATCCAACCGTGCTCGGACTGAATGTGCATCTGGTCGGTCAGATTGATGCTCGGAAATTGTAGCTCTTCCATATATACAACCGGGTATGCTTCTATCTCATCTGTAGCCAACCTAGATAAGGCATCTGCCTGTTCATTTTTTGCTCTAGGGACTTGTTGGATTTGGATGTTTTTGAAGAACTGTCTGTATTGGTTGACCATGGTCAGATATTTAGTCATCCTTTTTTCTTTTGCTTCATATAGCCCGTTCACTTTGTGAATCGCTTCTAACTTCAATGTTCTGAATGTCGAGGGCTTTTGCTATGCGAAGACCAGCTATCAGTGCTTCATATTCTGCTTCATTATTTGAGGCTTTGAACTGGAAACGTAGGGCATACCGGATGTGGAATCCTCCTGGGCTGATTAGGAGCAATCCCGCTCCACTCCCCTGTGCGTTGCTGGAACCATCCACTGAAAGTATCCATCTCTTGATGTTTTCGGGAGTGGCCTCTTCCTCTTGTTCATGCTCTGGCTCAGAAGTTTCAAGGATGAAATCAGCTAGGACCTGAGCTTTAATAGCTGGCCTTGGTCGGAATTCTATTTGATGCTCACTAAGCTCGACTGCCCAGGATACCAATCTTCCGGCCAAGTCTGGTCGGTGCAGTATTTTCTTCAAGGGAAAATTTGTCAGTACTGCAATAGGATGTGATTGAAAATATGGTCTCAGTTTTCTGGCTGCTATGACCAAGGCCAGAGCTTGCTTGTCCACTTCTGGATATCTTGTTTCAGCATCAATGAGCACATGGCTCACATAGTAAACCGGGTTTTGCTGTTTTCCTTCTTCTTGCACTAATACCACACTAACAGCCAGGGGTGAAGTTGCCAAGTAGACGATCAGTTCCTTTCCTGTGGTTGGTCGTACGAGCAGAGGTGGAGTAGTTAGCTTTTCTTTTAAGTGTTCGAAAGCTTGTTGACACTCCTCGCTCCATTCTGGTACTCCCTTTTTGGATAAGTTTTTCAAGGCTTGGAAGAAAGGTGAACATCTCTCTCCTGACCGGGCTATGAATCTGTTTAAGGCTGCTACCCGACCAGTGAGACTTTGTATTTCCTTGATGCTTTTTGGCGGTTTCATCTCTTGTATGGCTTTTATCTTCTCTGGATTAGCTTCTATTCCTCTTCGGGATACCATGAACCCCGGAAATTTTCCCGAAGATACTCCAAAAGCGCATTTTTCTGGGTTGAGCTTCATTTTGTATGCTCGGAGTACCTCAAAGACTTCTGCTAGGTCCTTCAGATGGTTGATTTGAGATGTGCTCTTTATCAGCATGTCATCAATGTATACCTCCATATTCCTGCCTATCTGCTGTTCGAAAATTTTGTTGACCGCTCGCTGGTAGGTTGCCCCAGCATTTTTTAGACCAAAGGGCATTACTTTATAATAATAACTATCCCTGTCTGTCATGAATGCTGTGTGTTTCTGGTCGTCTGGATTCATCAAGATTTGGTTGTATCCTGAATAAGCATCCATGAAACTGAGCATCTCGTGCCCGGAGGTTGCATCGATGAGCAAGTCTATCCTTGGTAGAGGATAACAATCCTTTGGACAGGCTTTATTGAGGTCGGTATAGTCTGTGCACATTCTCCATTTTCCGTTGTTCTTTTTTACCATCACCACATTGGCCAACCAAGTTGGGTGGTCGATGGGTTTAATGAATCCGGACTGCTTCAACTTCTGAGCCTCTGTTCGGATTGCCTCATGCTTTTCCAAAGAAAAATTTCTTCTTTTTTGTATTATTGGAATTGCATGCGGGTCAATATTCAACCTGTGCTCGGCTACTGTTCTGTCGATTCCGGGCATATCTTCGGCGGACCATGCAAAGACATCAGTATTTTTCTGTAGAAAGCTGGTTAGACTATTTTTAAATTCTTCTTCTTGCTCTGCTCCAATCATGGTTCCTTGATCTTCCCTTGAATTCAGCATAATCTTTTCCAATTTTTCTACCGGTTCAGCTCTTTGCATGTTTTCTTCATCACGATCATCTCTGACTTCAACCGCCATGGTAGAGCTTGTTTTTACCCTCTTTCTCATGTAATTGGCGTAGCTCTGCCTGCTCCCCTTTTGGTCGGCGGAACATTCTCCTATTCCCTTTTTTGTTGGGAATTTCATCTTCATGTGTAAGGATGATACTACCGCCTCCAAGGCACAAAGGGTTGGTCGTCCTAAGATCATATTATAAGCTGACAGATCTCGGACGACCATAAAATTTGTTTGGACGACCCTGTCTCTGGGGTGTTCACCAATACGAAGATCCAATCTGATAGTGCCCTCTCGCTCGGGTTGAGGTTCCTGTGAAACCGTACAAGTGCGTCCCACAAGGGATCAGCATTTTCTCATCTAGCTGTAATTTTTGGAAAGCTTCTAATGACAAGATATCTCGCCGACGACCCAAAGATCTACTAGGACTCTATGGATCTCTGTTCCGGCCGAGTGACTTTGATGACAAGGGCATCGTCGTGGGGAGTATTTACCCCCTGCTTATCTTTGGTTGAGAAGGTGATTGGTTCTGAAGTGATCTTCTCACCTGGTTTTTCAAGCTCGGCATTCCCCACATATCGTGCTTTTCTTTTGGCTTGCCTACTAGACTCCTCAGTTGGACCACCAAATACAGTAAATATTGGTGGTCGTTTTTGATTATCTCCTCCTTCTCGTGGTCGGGACTTGTTTTGGCGTCCTTCTCTGCTCGGAGATCTATGCCTCTTCCTACCCCCTTCTATTTGCTTTTGATCAGGCTGGGTAGGTTTGAGGTATTTTACGAGTCGTCCTTGATCGATGATTCTGTCAATTTCTTCTTTTAGTTGTCGACAGTCATCTGTCCAGTGTCCATGATCTTTGTGGAAGTCACAATATTTGCTTTTGTCCCGATTTCCTGGTCGAGAATGTAACTTTTTGGGTTGTTGGAGGATTCCTCGATCTTTAATCTGCATCAAGATTTCCAATCTCCTCATGGTCGGTAACCTTTCCTGTTCAGGTCGACCATCCCTGGTCGGGTTTATGGTCGATCTTCTGACAGGTTGGTACTTTTCTTTATATGTTCGTGCCTCCATGTTCGGATGCTCCTTCTTTCGAGATTCAATTGTTTCTGATATCTCAGCTTGCTTGTGACATCGCTCGCGGAGATCGTTATATGTTTCTGGCATGTCATTCAAAAGTCTTTCAAGTAAGCCTTCATGGCTGAGCCCTTGGTACAAGGCGTGAAAGGCTATCTTTTCATCCAGATTCTCAATCTGCATGGTCAGTTTATTGAATCTCTCAAGGAAATCTCTAATGGACTCCGTTCGACCCTGTTTGACGGCAAACAGGGTATCTTCTCTCTTTTTGGTTTCTACTCCGCTTTGGAAACGCAATAAGAAAGTCCGACCTAGATGTTCGAAACTTTTTATTGTGCCCCGAGGCAGAGCTTGGTACCAATCTAAAGCAGCTCCGGTCAGTGATGTTGGGAAACTACGGCACATGGCTGCTTCATTATGCCTTTGAGTAGACATGACAGACTTATAATGGGTGATGTGGTGCTTAGGACACTTCGATCCATCGTATGCCTTGAAGGTCGGACATTTGAAGCCTTTTGGCATCTCCGCCTCCGAGACGCTTTTGATGAAAGGGTCCTCCTTTAAGACGGCGTATAGCTCCTCCTTGCCGAGTTTTAACGCCTTTTTGACTGTTTCGTCAATGTCGGCAATTTTCTTATTCATCTCGTCATCACGCTTCTTTGAACCATTATGATCTTTTTTGTCCTTTGAGGCCTTTGCTGGATCTCGGATCGCTTCCTCGATCTTCATCGTTGTTGACTGGAGGATTATCCTCCCTCGATGCTCGAGATTTCACCAGCTCTTTTTGAGATTGTTGAGGGATCTGGTCGATCACTGGTGGTCGGTCACGCCTGCTCCCCTCGAGACTTTTTTGTTTTTTTTGAGAATCTGCCTCTGGAGCAACTATGTGTTGTATGGCCATCCTGATCAACTTGCCTAAGGATGAGATTTCTTTTCTCATCTCAACTTGTTCCTTTTGAACTTCGACAATTTGATGTGTTGTCGCATATGGATTTGCTGGTGTGTCTGGGAGAATTGGAGAATCTTGCTGAATCTGGAGTTCGGGAATTTTTTCCATCCCACCCTGGTCGACCTCCTTTTCTCCACCAGACAACTCTTCGATTACCAAACCTGATCTCGTCTTCATAATAGCCTTTTGATCAAGTTCCCACAAACGGCGCCAATTGTTGCTGCACAATCCTGTTCGTCCCTTCAGCCGGTTAAACCTGCACAGATGAGCTCGACCGTGGAGGTTGAGTTTTCAACTCCGACGATCTAGTTAGAAATCCGACTAAGGAAGGCAAGAAAGTAATGAACAATAATAATACGAATAGTGATAATTCTATTCAGCGTACCTTTCTCTTGTGCTCCTTTACCTTTTTATAGATTTTCCACGTATGAGTTCGAGTGAGACTCAAACCCTAGTTTGGTTGTGATCTGATTCATAGTCATTGTGTCCTACTCAAATACGAGTAGTTGAGTCGTAACTGAATACTATAACTTTGGCTAGAATCTTATTCGGATTCACCTTGTTATTCAGCTTTTGTACTTATTCGACTGACTTTGATTTGGTCGATCTGATAGGATCCGTTCTAGTTGGACTAAGCTCAAACCGAACTGGTTTGATTCTGATCTGGTCGGACTGGGCTCAAACCGAACTGGTTTGATTCGGATATGGTCGGATTGGGCTCAAACCGGACTGGTTTAAGTTGACTTGTTCTTTCCTTATCAGGTAGCAATATATCATTCTCAAGGGTATCCTATTGTGTGCAGGAATTAGTTTGAATACTTAACTTTTATTGTGATTATATCATATAAATGTATTTCCTTGTAGAGTCGGTCACACCCCACCCAACCAGATCTGGTCATACCCGAATGCCTGTGGGGGTGATACACTACATAACCAAGATTCAATGACAAACCGACACAAACATATGATATAGCGTAATCCAAGGACAAGAATGAATCATGTTATAAAATCTTAAATATTAGTGTTTACAGTCATCCATTTACTAAAGTTAAAAGTTAATTAATGTTGATTGGGAAAATATCAAAGTCTAAATGAGAATAGTAGTTTGGTCGCAGCGGAAGTAATCTAATTAATTATCTACTAGAAGCCAATTCCATAAGAGAAGTCCTGATATGGGCATGAAGCTTTATGTGTATCCACTTCTTCTCCAATCGCTCTCTCATAGTAGTCTACTGGCGACGGATCCTCCATTTGAGTGGGGTCCTCATAACTTGTAGAATAATCTAAAGAAACATACATATAATGGAATAAATTCAACTAAACTCAGTGAGGTCAACTCAACAATCATATCATGCATTCGTTCACAATTTCCACGTCACACATATAAGATGGTAATGTAATTAATGACAATAATATGATAAATAAATGGTTATGATATTATGCTCCTAACTCTAACATGAAGTCTCTATGATAGACACACATTAAGTTAAACACTAATATCCTCTGGGCAGCCTTAGTCACTCTCCCTCATGGCTCTTAAGCACGACTTTTGGGTTCTTCACGGTAGTTGGGTAAAGTCATACCAATCTATGATTGGGGGTATAAGTCACCACTTTCTCACATCACCATTTGGCATGAGATTTGGCACATGTCAAGGACAACTGTAGGCCCAATGCATAGTCATACAGTCTCGTACTACATGTGGTTCGGATATCTCCCCTCATGCCTAGTGCCCGTTTGGTTCGATATCATTCCCACCTAGGAATGACATCCTCAACAAGAGGCATCTTTTGGATTCCATTCCCTAGCCCAATGGTCATCTACATTAATATAGATAAAGTAATACTGAACCCGGTTGAACCACAGTCAGGTCATAGATCCCGGTTAACCATGGCCATAGCATGGTCGGGATCGGTTCTTGGTGTAAGACCATCTGTTGCTTAAGGATGACTGACTCTACAGTTATGGATATAAACAGACCTCGAAGATTTCGGGATACATGATCAAGTCATAACAGGTAACTTCCACTACCAAAGTGGGGATCGTGCCAAGATTGGTAAATACTCCTAGTTCTGAAAGAAAGGGTAAAACCCTAAGATCGAACGATCATCGAGGGAAGATGCGAACGAATCCAACGGTCGAGATTGAGAGGTAAAATCTATATAAGCAAGAAACCTACGCACAATGAAGATATCTAAATCGTTTTCCTTCATTATTATATTCAATTCATGCTCTACAATTCTTTAGAGCCTTGTGATCAGTTCCATAATTGACTTAGACTTCGGAGGTGGCCTCCCGACCCCACGGTCGGGCCACGTCTAACACTGTTTTGCAGGTTGTTCCTCAGGGATCTAAAGGTTGAGCAAATTTTGGATGCATCACACATATATTGGACAAGATGCTCTCCATGTCCTCTCACAGGTTGGTTACCGCTCTTGAACATCCATGAATCTATTTTATGCAACTCTACCATTCAATTATGACAATGGGATGTTTGGTACTCACAGGACCCAACCACTAACATCACAGGTTAATTGGCTTCAATACCCTTACTTGAAAGGTAGTAGTACTCATAAGGTTATCTAGCCAAATACTTCTAGACACCTAGCATTCAAGCACATAGGTCTAAATGCACGTTCGTATAAGGTCACTAGGGTAATGGGCGAACCCACAACCCTAGTTGTAAGTAGAAATAAGAGAACTAAGTCTCAAACCAAATCCCACACGTTAATATATCATCAACCACAAGATTCGAAAAGAAATAGAATCAATCATACATTCTTACCTTTCATTTGCGCAAAGTCACACACAATAAATAAATAAATATAATATATATATATATATATATATATATATATATATATATATATATATATATATATATATATATATATATATATTTATATTTATATATTTATTTATTTATTTATTTATTTATTTATTTATTTGTATTTATATTTATATATATATAATAAAAATAAAAAAAGCAAGATATCAATACTGAAATTGAAATAGCAATATCAAACATACAAGACATGGGTATATTCCTCACCTTTCAAGTTAATTACGCTCTCCAAAGTCCCACAAATCACACTAAATAGTAGGTATTTATGCTCAAAATAACCCTAATTACATAAGAGAAAGAATAAGTGTTAATTGGAAATCAATTGGGGTTCAAAAGAGGTCCAAAGTACACTTCTCAGATATGACCGGCTGAATGGCCGGTTGCATAGGCTTACAGGACCATTGAACGGCCGGTCCCCTCGCCATCAACTTAGTTTAGGGCAAAAATCCATATTTCACCTCCGATTCAAAATAGGATTGAAGCGAAACTTTGGGGGACTTCTAATTAACAGTAATGGGGTCCTACAAGTACCCACAATTCATCCCAACTAGGCCTCAAACGAAACGCCTCAAATTCGGCTCTCGCGACTGCCCTCAGGCATCTTTGAGAGGTTCAAAGTGAAATCAATCGCAACGAATTGCATAAACAGCTTCCACTATCCATGCCGCCAAACCTCCGTCATGTTTCCCTCACACCGAACCGAAACCATTTTCCAAACCTTCCACTATCCACGCCACCAGACCTCCATCATGTTTCCCTCACACCTAAACTGAAAAATTATGAACCATTTTCCCAAAGAATGCAAAACAATCCCCTAACTTAATTTCCAAGATTTCCTTGTGAGATTCTGCAACTAATCCATGCAAGTAAGTCGAAAAATGACCATGCCAATCAATGACAAATGAAACTGATTACGTTGTGTTTCATACTTCTGTTGTGGAATCGAAATTAATCTCCAATGAGAACCAACCTGTATGGAGGGAAGAGAGTCAATTTAAGGTATCTTGGAGTTTCCGACAACAATAGCACAAGATTTCTTCTCCCCCCCCCCCACCACCAACTCTCCTATCTCCAGACTCCTCAAGTGGTTTTAGACAAAAAAAAAAAAAAAAAAAAAAAAAAACTGATTCCCTTAGAACACCCACGTCCCCCGAGCTTCTCTCTGCTCACTCATTTTATACCCATCACTCGACGACTCTCATTCTGGTCACAATCTTGTTTTGAGATCACAAGGTCATGTCATCAACGTCGATGTTTTTGATAATAAAATATAGATCAATCAAAATAGGTTATTGTATTTCACATTAGCACTTCAATATCAACGAAGAATCGGAGGAAGTCCATAAAATATTACCACTACCATCATTGTTACAATGACTATTACTATTATATATATCTTGCAAATATGGATATAGGTTGGAGACAAAAATTAGGATGATAATTAATTGTCTGTATTATCATGTGGATACAAATCTACGTGATGATATGCTAAAGATTTAGCGAAAAAACAAATAAAAAGTATGAACATTATTTTAGCAATCATTGGAATAAAGCTAGATGTTAGAAATTGTAACAACTATGTATTAGAAAGAACAAATTGCACTGGCATAAAAAAACAAAGGCCTTTAAATTCTGACACCCAATTTATCTTTAAAAAGCAAAAATACCCCAAAGTTTGGACACATTGGTCCAATCACTTACTAAATGTTGTTAAATCATTGTTAATTTTTTCAAAATTCCAAGACTACCTTTTAGCTGTGTGAGATTATCTAGATATCTTGATGAAATAAAAATAAACAAAGAGGTTGGGTTGTGAATTTAATTGAAATTACATTTTGCTTCACTCAATTCTTAAATTCACAAACAAAACAAAAATTCTTAAATTCTTAAAATTCACAAACAAGATTCAAATGAATTCTTAAATTCTTAAATTCACAAACAAGATTCAGATGAAAAGGTGAAGGGCTTGATACAGTTTAGCCATAGCAACGAAACCCTAGCCTAAGAGCCATTTTCATGGGAGCAAGAAAACTTTAGCTAAGATAAACTAAATTCATCTCAGTAAACCTAGACCTTAACTTTGACATTTCCTATTAGAGTGATTTAAGTGAACGATATATGCTCTCTCCATTTTCATGTTATTTCTCTGGTTCCATTTCGGATAGAGAAGAGATAGCAAGAAGACTAATCCATTGAGGAAAGACATGAATTGACTTATTATTCAATTGGGAAGCTGCCATGAAGATTGCCCCAAACTAGATGGCATCATCTTGAGCATCTGCTTAATAAACTCAATATCATATTTTTTTGTTTTTTTTACCCAATCGGAGAATTAGAAAGAATTAAAGTTGTAGTACCCGCTCACCAAAATAGAGAACACTAGTTGATTAGAAATCTAAAACTACCTTTCTGTATTCAGGTCGGTTGTTAGTCTAGGTTGGTTAATTGTAAATTTTTCTCTATAAAAGAAAACAAAGCACCTGTTCTTGAACGTAGTTTAAAATCATAGATCAATATAATAGATGTCTGGAGACTTGTATTTTAAATTTGAGATAGATCCCTGCAATCAGAATTTTAGAAATTATGAGATGAGAAAGAGGCCAAGGCTTTTTTGCTCCAACAAAAATGGCTCGAGGGGTTTTTCCTTTTGCTGGATTTGGGTCTCTTTGTGAATTTAAGGAGTGAGAAGAGGCAAACGTAATTTTCATTCCATTATAAATAAGGTATATTGGTCCTTATAGTAAACGAAATTGAAGCAATGTGCTTTTCAAAAATAAACTGGAATGCCATTGTTTAAAGACTTCTGTTTTGGTTTTGGGAGCCGGTGCAATTTGCTCTATTAAAAATAAAAAAATGAATATATTACATGAGATAAAAAAACTAAGCTTTCTCTTTCTTTTGATGGAAATTTCCATCTTGAAACAATAAATTAAACCAACACTTGGAATGTTGATATTGAAAAAGGAGGACCCTTTATCGCTGTGAGTTCCATCCTCAGAATATTATCTTCAAACGCTTTCCCTCACACCTTGATTATCCCGTGTCAGGACACCATACCCTCCCAATTCATACAGAGAACACATTCTACATTTCACCTTGTAATTACCATGGGATCTCAAACCCTAAGCAAGAGATATAGTTTTGCTTCCAATGTCGAAGACCCACCATTCAGCACCTGGTTGATGGGTGAAGTAGATGCTGTTCCTTGGAATCTCACCTAACGCAGATTTACTAGTAAACTCCCATATTCTAGATTTTGGAAAAAGATCATCTGCAGAGAACACCAAACAACAATCGTAAACAACAACCAATATGCGATCTCCAAGATCTTCAATCTTGATCCACCCACTTTTACGGGTAAGGTCCAGCCGGAACACCTCAACATCATCTACTACATTCATCGACTTCTTGGAGACAAGAAACACTAGGAGGATCTCTCCACTAGACGCTAGTAGATACTGTCTGAAACCCTTTGATGAACATGTAGCAGAAGAGGAAGGAATAGCTCTTCTTACCCCTGGTATTATCGACAGTTTTGCTTTTGAATGGTGAGGACGACTAGCTCCTACAACAACTTCGATGACTGCTAGCGTGCCTTGTAAGCTCAATGCATAAATTTTTTCTTCCAGTGCTATGGCGTTTGTAAAGTGAATAGATTGTTCATCAGGCAATGAATTTGGGCAGTCAAGAGTGCAGTTTTCCTCAGTCCAATTGTAAAATGGTGTATATCTGTCACAATGTGTCTCTCCATGAAGTGTGAAATTCAACATGGAAGCATCATGAAATTCTAATGCAAGCCTCCATCCAGGTTTACTAATAACAAGGCATTTGGTTTTACTGGTCATTTCCTGATCACAAGGAAGGGCGAGATTGTAAGGAGATTGCTGGGCTGAGCTGCAACTTCTTGCTTTTGCTCTCCTTGTCTTTGAGACACCGTTTGCTTGGTGGTAATAGAGCCAAAAGTGTTTTAACTCATTGATCAATTGCTCTGGAAGACCTACCCATCTTGCACTCCGTTCTTGATTGACGTTCCTTCGCTTCTTCTCCATGTTCTCCTCCTTCTTCTTGTTCTTCTCTCTTCTCTTCTTGGATCCGCGCTCTGGTGTCTTTTTTTCTGAAACTGATTGTTAGCAGATTCTTCACTATTATCCACAGTTATCTGGAACAGAATTATCTTTCTTACAAATGTAGAACTAATACAAACTTACCTAATGGCAACTTGAGTGGGTGACGATGTACACACTTCATTTTATTTGAATTCATTCTTCCCTGCAAAAACTGGAGCATTCATTCACTGTCAGTATGAAACCATATGGATATTGAAAGAAACTTTTGAAAGTGTAAGCATTTAGACTATTGAATCGAACATGATAAGAACTCACTGGAATCCAAAGAAGCCAATGAAGGATGGGAACACATAAAGAGCAGATTTGATTATAAATATATAGCATCGAAGATGTCATGACTCAAGATTTTCCGGGGAAAAAAAATAGGGACACAGATAGAACATATCCGTCCTAGAAACTTAGGCTACTAGGCACAAAACGAAAAGGAAATTAAGTAATTAATATTTTATGTCAATAATTCTTATTGTGATTAAATTAAAATAGAACAAGTTCTCTGTATCTGCACCTTGAATTTATTAATGCTCCGTTCTGGATCATACTAGTTGAATGCTCCGTTCTGGATCATACTAGTTGACCTTCTCCCTTGGATACTTTTCGTTTCTTGGGTAGCAAGATTATTCTTATATATATTTTATGAAATACAGATGGTGCTTCAATGTTTTGTTTGCTAGCGACCTGGTGGTGCCTGTGTCGTCACTTTTTTATGCATGCCATGTGAATCTTTATTAAATCTCAACTGCTCAAAACACCGAGTGCACATTTAATGCAACTTAAGTGAAACAAAACAGGTTTTTCATTATAATGAACTAACCCATGTTTTGAGCGGTTGGGACTTAATAGAATTCATGTGGCATGCATCTACCAGGAGGCACCATAGGCATAACTATGTCAAGTGCACCACATAGGTAAGATCCGTGAAATGCAATAGTGATCTGAGTTTGGATTGGATTTTGCTAGGCTGGTGCGTCTGATGTGGTGATGCCTAAGGTGCTTAACATCGGATGGATGCCACACAGACTTCATTAAATCTCAATTGTACAAAAAAGCATGTGTAAATTAGACAACTTAAGTGAAATAAACTTCTCCCCCCACCCCCAAACCAAACCACTACTTTGCACTCACCCTTTACTCACAGACCCTCTTCCAACAAAGTCACCATCATCATCACCGGCTGGTGGTGTTGCATTCAGTAGCCGGAATCGTCATCTAGTGATTTTGATTTCTTGTTCTGTACACTAAAGAACCAGTTAGATGATAACTAGTAAATCAACACCCAGCAATGTAGCCAGAATTGGCATCTCATGGTTTTGATTTACAACGAAACAAACCCACAATTTCAAACAAAACCACAAATTTTTTTAACTCATCAGGTTTCATTTCAATGTGCCTCAGTTAAGAAAGATTGTGGTTTTGTTTCCTTGTCAGTGAGGGTTTGATATCAACTTAAACCTCAGATTAATTTCTCTTTTGGAAACCAAAGGATCTGAAAATCATGTGGTAAATACAGGCTTCAGTATGTGTAGCGCCGTTGGTGGAATTGACACAAGTGATAACATTTGCATAAGTAATATCGATTGTAATTTGTTTGTGGTCTTAGTTGATGTTTCGATAATTACAAGAAGTTTTGAAGGCGAATGTGAACCGTAAGACGTAGGAAATGCGGCACCTAAGAAAATGGAGGGATTGTTTTTGGTAAGAGAGAATGAAGGAATGGAAGCAGTGGAAGAAGTAACGAGGGAGATTTTGGAAACACAAATTTGCAAGTTCAGAGCTCTGTAAAGATTTGGTTGGACGGTTTGGTCGGATTGATGAATCCGATCAATTTGATTTGGTTTAATAATAGATTGAGTGGTTAAACTATTTAATGATTAGGATCTACTGTGAGACACATGGCATTGTTTAGTAGCTCGCCGTTGGATGGCTGCTGCTTTGCATGTTGTAGAAGATTTAAACCCCCGAATCTAACCCAATATCTGATGGAAATTTACACATCCAAATTCGAATTTGGAAGTTTATCAAATATCCAACAATAATCGTATCCAGTAAACTATCCAATTATTGATGGCTAATTGTTATTTTCTTTTAATTTTTGATTTCCGATTTCCAATTACAGTCTGAATCCGGTTATTAACCTTTTTTAGAGAAAAAATTGTTTAATACTGTACTCTAGTTGGATAGATTTGTATCAAGATATTAGCCGATCCAATAAGCAATTATGCAAATTCGTATCCGGTTGCTTAAATGATGGATACGGATTTCTCCCGGTGAGAAAATTTCTAGATTTGGACACTCTTAAACGAATATTAATACAAATTTGAAGGCAGATTTCGACCATTCATTTACAAGTTTACCATGGATGTGCTTCTAGTATAGTGGTTACAGTCTCTTATGTAGAGGCAGCAAGTTCAAGGAGATCATGAGTTTGAACATTCGCCTCTACCACACCTTCCCCCTTCCCGCAGGACTACGGTCCCGGTCGCTATGACTGATTGATGATGAACAAAAAAGAAAGAAAGATGACCACCCCATTATTAGACACACAGCTTATATTATCTCCCTGTTACAATAAGGGTATATTTCTTTTTCTTGGGAGTTGGTGTTAACGCTGACATCCTTCGGTTAGGTTGCTAACCCCTCTCTCTCTCCCTCCTTTAAATATATTTCTCTTGCTGATTTATAGAAGAAAAAAAAAAAGAATATATATATTAAGATGCTTGTGGTCGCCTGCTAAATTTTGTGGAAGGAGACCATGAAACATAAAGTGAAACTCTAAATCAATCACAGTTTCCATAAACACATGCTTAGATTGATACAAATATAACTAAACACACATTAATACATCAAACAACACAGTAATTCAATAACAAAATATAAAATTTGTCTACCCAAAAAAAAAAAAAAGTAAAGATTTGTGCCCTGATTAAGCAGCAGATATTCTTCTGCTTCCAACATCAAACACCCACCATTCGGCATCTGGAGCAAGGGTGAAGTAAATGCAGTTCCTTGGACACTCAATACCATATTGTTTTTCAGACAACCGTTTTATCGTTCTCGAATAACGATCGCTTGGACGGGGAAAGAATACTTTACAACAGTCGTGTTCTACAATCAGAATTCGATCTCCAATACTTTCTTTCTTGACCCACCCATTTTTGCTGGTAAGATCCAACCGGAACATCTCAATATCATCAACTACATTCATGGACTCCCTGGACACAAGAAACAATACTAGGATCTCCCCGTCTAATTCCAGCAGATATTCTCTGAAACCCTTTGATGAAGAAGAAGGAATGGCTCTATTTACACCTGGTACTATCGACATTTTCAGTGTTGACTGTTGAGAATCGACCACTGCTAGTGTTCCCTGCAAACTCAATGCATATGTCTCTTTTCCAAATCTTATGGCATTTGTAAATTTGAATTTTTCCTTAGAGGATGAATTTGGGATGGTAATGGTGCAGTTTTCTTCAATCCATGTGGCTACAGGCCAATAACTCCACATGTATTCCGGGCATTTCCCTATAGGAGTTCTGGGTTTGGTTTTACTGAGGTGTTCCTGTTGAGGAAGAGCAAGCCAGTATGGAGATCGCTGGGCCGAGCTGCAGTCTCTTGGTGCAGCTCTCCAAATCTTGGATACGCAGTCCATATGGCATCTGTAGTCTACTATCATGTAGTATTTCATTGCAGTGGATACTTTCTCAGGAAGAGCTGTCCTTGGTTGAATGCAAATATCAACCTCTTTGTTGCAACCGATTTGAAAGTCCCTTTTCTTCTTTGCCTTTCTCTCCTTTCGTCGAAGCTTCGGCATTTGAGATTCTGCAACCAATTATCAAATTCATACCCATTAGCTACAGCTAGCTTTATACAGAAGAAACACAATAACCTAGAGAGGGTACTCAATCAATGAAAGATTTATTTGTAAGGGCAGAACATTAAGAACTGACGATATGGAAGCTCACTCACCTGTGGGCTCGATAAGTATGTTGCACAGGCACTTCATTGATTTGAATGAAAATGATGTGTGTGTTAGAGAGAGAGAGAGAGAGAGAGAGAGACTCAGAAATGGGGAGAGAATGAAAATTATAAAAGTTGGGCTATACGTGGTCTTCAAGAAGGTTGTATTGGTATCACACATCCATTGTTGACTTTGAAGGTGTACCCACCTCGAAGTTTCCTGTCCTTGGATGCCACGTCTCCAAACTCAGACATTCAGGGGTGAGAATGAAAATTTTAAAAGCTGGGCTATACGTGGTCTTAGTTTTCTGTTTCCACAAAAGATTGCAGCCTGCAGCCTCCGTCGCCATCTTGACACGTGTATAAATAAAGAATTGAACGGTTCAATTTTTTTTTTTTTGGTAAACAGTGCTTCATTCGTTAAAGAAAGAAAAGTACATACACACAGCTGCATGAAAACACAAGGTTCACACCGAACCAAGGAGCGGAAAGCGACCAAACTGTCATACATGCAATAGACAGGGTCATCCTGAGTAAGGGATGGGTCAAGCCCAATTTACCCTTAGAAATAATACTGCAACAAAGACAACACCAAATAAGCACCGACACCCACATAGGGGAACAAGATACATGCCTCAAGGGCAGACAGACAACACGCCTCAAGGGCGGACACAGACACACAACATGCCTCAAGGGCGGACACAAAAGTCGTTCGGTTGTCGCAGTGGTAACATCAAAAGTGCGGAGGAGGGTCAGATCTGCCATCAGGCGCTGCCGTAAAAGCGTTCAAGCTTGCCGCAGAGATACTTGTATCCAGATTTGGAGTTTCTCGGCGGTGTTCACCAACAATCGCTGCAACCAAAGAAATTATTAGTTATTTTAAACTGACCGAAAGGGAAAAAAGAAGTACTGCAACCAACAGATCGAAGTAAAAGACTACAGATCTGGGTGTCCGAGCAAAAAGCAAGAGGCTTTTTTTTTTTGGGTTCCTCTAAGCCGTTCACGGGAGAGAGTCAGAGAGGGAAGTGGGGGAGTACAACAGGGGTGGGGTGGAGATGGATAAGACAACAGAGAGGCAGAGAGGGCAGACAGGGGAGTTCTTCTTCTCTAAAACCGGTCACGGGAGAGAGGGAGGTGAGAGGCGGAGAGAGGGAGGTGAGGCAGCAGAATAGGAGTGGGGGTGGAGATGGAGAAGATAAACAGAGAGGCGGAGAGAGCAGACAGGGAAGAAGAGAGAGATCGGCGATGAGAGAGATCGGCGATGAGAGAGCTCGGAAAACAAATCAAAGTGAAGATCTGATCTCGTTTCGAAACCCAGAGAAAAGGAAGAAAAAGAAAAAAAGCCAATCAGGTGTGACCAGAGAAGGGAGGGGGAAAAGGTGGGAAGAGGAGGAGAGGAGGAGAAAAGAGAAACAGAGGCGGAGAGACTGCAAAGGCTGAGTCTCTCCGCCTCAACCGGCGGGATGGTGGAGGGCGTTCAGCGTCGACAGCGGCTAGGGTTTTCGTAAGCACAAAAGCTTACGTGGTCAGACGGTCCAATCAATATAAGTAGAGATTGTGTTGTAAATATTATTTTTTCGTTTAACATTGAAGGGTTTAATATTTTACAAATCTACAAAACAAAAAAAAAAAAAAAACCCTAACTCAACCCAACTCTATTTTGCAAGTCCTAGGGAGATTGACATCTCTCAACTTCAATTCAAATCAACAATTCTCTACTCTCATTAATGATTGACGTCGTCTTCTTCTTGGTAAGAAGTAGCAATCTATCAGGTATATTCTCATAAATGTTTGATCCGTCCTTGTTAATCCACATCTGAACTCAATCCAATTTGCTTTCGGAGGAAGAAGATTTTCTAGTATCCAATTCAAAACGTGTAATATTTTCCATTACTTGATGTTTTTTTTTGAATTTGTGACCTCTATCAATCGCAAGATTCACTAGTTTTCTTTGAAGGTTAAGTTTTAGGGTTAGGTTCTCAACTTTTCAAGTTTCGTTTTCTTTTCTTGGTTGTATCTATCCTATTTTGTATAGTTTAGTTTTTTCATTTTGAAGTATGTCTGATCTAAAGGTAGAAGAAGAGTGAGGATCTTCCGCTTTTTTATTGTAATTTTCATATTTCTTCTCTTCCTAATCTGATCTTGGAAGCGGCGAAGATGAGTTTAAGCATTGTTGCTGAAGAAGGTTCCACCCAAGAAATGCATCTCCCTTCAGATATCGACTAGGAAATGCTAGACAAATCCAAGTTCTTCTTTCTCGGCACCGCCCTCTCCAGGGTTTTTGCTACTCCTTGACCTTGAGGACTCATCTTCTTCAAGACTCGTCGGATTCCTAAAAAATTAAACTTCAAAACTGCTAATCTCCGGCTAGGGCTTGCCAAATAGAGTCGGTTACTAAGTTAGGGTTTCTTTTTGTAAATCTTTGAAATTTTAAACCCTAAAATGTTAAATGAAAAAGTCGTCTTTACAACAACCCCTGCTATTTTGATTGGCACTGTCTGATTATTTTTTGTATGCGTGTTGAGATCGTGACAAACGACTGCAGCCTGCAGCCGCTATCACAAATAAAAGTTAGTATCAGACAACCATTGTTGACTTTGAAGGTCTACCCACGTCGATGTTTTTTGTTCTTGGGTGCCACGTCTCTCATGGTTGTTGATCTTGTGTTCAATCCACAAGACAAACACTTAATAGACCTGAATGTGATCATAGTGCGTGCTCAGGTCGAAATTGAACCAAATTGATTTGTATATATTTGTTTCTGTTTCCTTGAGAATACACAAAGGGTTATGCACATGCATGTCAGGGCCAAGTGAATGATATAAATGAATATGAGAATTAGGTTGCTATAGAATTTTCTCTATTTCAACATATTGAGGACTTCAATGCTTTTTAGGAGATTGCAACCAAAACTTGTGGAGTTCTTTAATAACGAACTTCTATCATTTCTACATTATGAAGAAAAAAAAAAGGTAAGTGTTAATTTTGTTATCAATTGATTGATGTTTTGCTCAAGTACAATTCATGAGGTATTTATAGAGAAAAAAGAGCAATTAACACCCATCAACAGCTGCCTATAGACTATAATTTGAAGAAAAAAAATGCAGCTGCCTAGATAAATTCCAAACAATTTGGAAAAGAGAAAATGAGAGAGAGAACGGCAACTGCCAGCAACTTCTACAACTGCAACTTTCTTCTTTGATTTCGGTCAGCTTGGCTATGCAAAATTCATTGAAGGCTAATGACGAATCAACTTCTTAATCCAAACACTTATTCACCCAGTTTGTTGTTGAAGCGGTTTAATAATGGAATAATATTCCTATCAACGGAGAGTTGTTCTAGTGGTGAAACCAACACTTCTCAGTGAAGAGGTCATGGGTTCGCCTCTTGTTGAGGCATATTAATATCCTCATCATCACCCCTTTGCATCACACATTTAGAAAGAAAGCCCACTTTTAATTTACCTTATCAAAATCCAAGATGTGTATGAAATCACAAACCTCTACTTTCTTTTCTTCTTTTTTTTTTTTTTTTTTTTTTTTTTTTTGGCCCTTTTCATCACACATTTAGAAAGAAAGCCCACTTTTAGTTTACCTTATCAAAATCCAGGATGTGTATGAAACAGTAATTTTATATCTCAAGGAAAAAGGGGAAAAAACCAGATTTTTCTCCCCAAAAAAAAAATTTGAGAAACAGGTCAATGCAAGTCTACCAATAAGGGTAGGTCTGTTAATCCTGAACCTGTAGTAACTTAAAATGAGGATATGTTTTTTGTTGTGCATCACCTAAACCCACCGTATTCTCTTATGGAGTACACTCGAGATGCCTCCCCCAACTCGGCAATAGATAATGTCATGACCTATTCGCCTACACCTGCTCCTCCCTCTTCCCCTGTAGAGGTAATGGGTGTAGATCGAGCTGGTACTTCGGCTGAGGATTTACGTGCTTTAGTGACAACTCATTTAACTCCCACTAGTCTGGACAAAGGAAAAAAGGCTGCTGCTGTTGATTTGCTCCCATGTAAGAGAAAATTGAGGCCACAGGAAATGACTAGTGGTGGAAACTCTGAGATGATGGAGGAGCATACCCAGATATTAAAGGAGGATCCTTAAGGTTCTAACTTGAACTGTTCTGAGGTGATGATGACCAACCTTAAAGGGTCATCGGAAGAAAAATGAATGGCATCATGCTCAATTGTAGTGGTTTGGGTCGGGCCTCTATACAGAAAGAAATTAAAGTTCTCACCAAAAAATACCGTCCTTCTTTTGTTTTTCTATCTGAAGTAAAGTCCTTAAAGGTAGATGTTGGAGTTTTCTGTAATTCTCTGGGGTTTTCTAAATGTGTATCCTCTCTGCCAGTGGGTAGAGCGGGTGGTCTTGTATTTGGTTGGCTTGATTCTGTTAATATAGATGTGGTGTGGTTTTCTTCGTGGTGTGTTCATCTCTTATTTTCAGATGCTAGCAAACTTTGGTATTTCACTTGTATGTATTTAAGTTCTATTCCATCTCTTCAATACTATCAGTGGCAAACCCTTCCAATCTGAGCTCTTTCATTGACAAGCCTTGGGCGATTGGAATTCTTATATGGACTTATTTGATCAACAAGGTGGAAGGCAATTATCTCCAGGATCTTTGATCCCATTCCAACAATTTACAAAAGAATTTGGAATGCTTTCGATTCCCTTCATTGGCACCAAATATACCTGGTCCAATAGGCAACAAGGTCTTCATTGTATTGAGGGTCAACTTGATTGAGTAATATGTAACTTGGAATGGCTATCTTTATTTCCTGAGGTCATTGTTCATCACATTTTAGTTTCTCATTCTGATCACAAGGCCCTATTTTTGCAGCATGAAATTATCCATAGTAAACAATTTAGGCCTTTCAGATTTGAAAACTTTTGGCTCCAAGAACAGTCATATTTGGCTTTGGTGCATCAATATTGGAAGAAGCCTATCCGGGGCTCTCACTCTTTTGTTCTGGCTCGGAAACTGTCTAATCTATCTTCTATTTTGAGGTCTTGGAACAAATTGACAGTTCACAATTTGGAACTCAAAGAGGAGAATTTGCGCCAATCTATTGCTCTACTTGAATATGTGAGCTTGACTAGTAGATCGGAGCTTTGGTATGTTGAAGAAAAGCGAAGACTTGCTCAGTTAAAATTAAACTTACAGCAGCAAACGGATAAATGGAGTCAAAAAGCTCATTTATCATGGCTCTCTTAGGGGGATAGCAATACGAGATTCTTTCATCAAAGTACAATGGTCAGGCGGGCGAGAAATAAGATTAGGCAGATCGCTCATGCTGGCACTACGGTGCAAGATATAAAGACATTGCTCATATTTTTGAGTTGCATTTCAAGAATCTTTTTTCATGTTCACAATCAGCTTTTCATGACTCTTATCTCTATCCAAATGCTAATCGTGTATCTACTGCAGACAAGCTTTCTCTATTACGTCCGTTCTCGGATGAGGAAATTTATGCGGCAGTTTTCGGCTCCAATGGTTTGAAGTCTCCGGGGTTTGATGGTTTCCCAGGTCTTTTTTTATCAACATGATTGGGAATTGCTTAAACCTGATGTTACAGGTATGGTCCACCAGTTCTATCATTCAGGTACATTCTCTTTATCGCACAATGCTACTTTTATTACTCTGATTCCAAAGATAGATGATCCTCGAGAAGTTAGTGATTTTCGACCAATCAATCTCTGTAATTCAAGTTACAAGATTATCTCAAAATTACTGGTGAATAAGTTGAAATCTCTTGTTCCGAGCCTGATATCTTTTCAACAAATTGGTTTTGTCAAAGGACGCCATATTCAAGATAATATTCTCATTGCACATGAGATCATGTCCAAGGTCCATCAGCATAAGAAGAGAAAAAAAGGTATTATGGCGGTAAAATTGGATATGAGTAAAGCCTATGATAGACTTGAATGGAGTTTTCTTAAACAAGTATTACTTGCTTATGGGTTTCCATCAAAGTGGATAGATTGGATTATGTTTTGAGTTGAATCAGTTTCCTATTCACTTCTCATTAATGGTTCGGTGGAAGGACACGTTTCTCCATCCAGGGGGCTCAGGCAGGGAGACCCGCTCTCCCCTTATTTGTTTATTCTTTGTGCTGAACTACTAGCTTCTCATTTAGAGCTTGTGGCTCGCAGAAAACTCAAAGGCATACAATTATCCCAAGGAGGAGAGAGGCTATCTCACCCGGCTTTTGCTGATGATTTGATCCTATTTGGACAAAGCTACAAAACAAGAAGCTCGCACTTTTGGCCATATAATTCGAGAATACTGTTCCTTTTCAGGACAAGAACTCAACTTTTCAAAGACTCAAGCTCATTATAGCCCAAGCACATCTTCTAGTATGAAGAGGGCGCTCTCTAATAGTTTTCACATTACCCCCACATCGGAGGCTGATCTTTATCTGGGAATTCCTCTTTTCCCAGGGAGAATGAAGAAAAAGCATTGTGTGACTCTGTTAGATAGGGTCAATCACAGGCTCCAGGGTTGGAAAGCAAAGTTGTTATCTTATCCGGCGAAATCAGTACTCATTCAAGCAACACTTGCAGCTATGCCAAATCATTTTATGTCATGTTTTCATCTACCGATAGCAGTGCATACAGATCTCAAAAAATGCATGAGATCCTTCTTTTGGTCTAACGGAGAAAGACAACATATTCACACCGTGGATTGGCTCACGATTTGTAAACCCAAGAATGATGGGTTTAAACTTTAGAAATCTTCAAGCTTCAAACCTAGCTCTTCTGGCTCGGAAGGCATGGGAATTACTCAATGACACAAACTCTTTGTGGGGACGAGTAATGATTCAGAAATATTGCAAACAAAACTCCTTCATGGAAGTTCAACCAAGACCTTCGGACTCTTGGGGGTGGCGATCTATTCTGAAGGACAGAGATATTATTAAGCAAGGCATATTTCATCAGGTTGGTAATGGAACACTCATTAACCCCTGGACGTCGAATTGGATTCCTGGTCAATCTCTTGATGTTGGAGGCTTCCCTTTTGCATCCAATGCTCCCATTACTGTAGCACAGTTTATTAACCCCCATACAAGGGGTTGGGATAGAGATTTGCTATCCACCTGGTGGCCCAGGAGTATGGTGGAGAAAATCTTGGCTATTCCTATACCTCGATTACCCACAAATGATCATATTATCTGGCCTTGGACAACTTCGGGGGTCTTCTCGGCGAAATCTGCTTACAGGATAACCTACCATTTTTCAGAGTCAGTCTCTAAATCAGGTGGATTCGAAGGTATGGCATAACCTTTGGCGTCTTCAACTCCATCCTCGCCCAAAGCACTTTATTTGGAAATTGTTGCATCAAAAGATTCCAACAGCAGGGTTACTAGCATAGCGTGGAGTTTCCTGTCCCTTGCATTGCCTCTTATGTGGATACCATCACGCCTCCTTGGATCATATACTCAGGTTATGTCCTTCTACTATCTCAGTCTGGAATGCTCTACATTATCTTGAGATGACTATAGGTTATTCAATCTACATCAAGGTTCAGCAGCTTATATCCCTTCGGTTTTCCTGTATTAGTCATAAATGCATGGATATCCTTATTATTCTCTGGCTTCTCTGGAAATCGTATACATCTCAGCTGAAACCTAGAGCGACACAGCCGGGCACAGGACGTAGTTTTGGGATTTGGAAAGGTCTTCAATTTTATTCTTCAACTTCTCGAAGCCTCCACTTGCCAACAAATAACCATAGATTAATCAAATGGTCGACCCCTTCTTATCCAATCAAAAAGATTAATGTGGATGGTTCGCTCTTTAAAGAAACACATAGAGCTGGGTAATGGGTTATAGCCCGTGATCACTATGGCAATATGTTGTTTGGCTTTGGTCAGGGTTCGACATGTCAGGATGTACTCACTTTGGAAGCCCTGGCTCTCAGACAAGCGATGGTCTGGGCTCAGGATTTTTCCTTATCCCATATAACCTTGGAAAGTGACAATTTGGCCCTCATTACCATCCTTCAGAAGCCTGCCTCGGAGGTGCCATGGAAAATCTTTCCCATCATTTCAGATATTCACGGAATGGCATTAGCTTTTGAATTTGTCTCATTTTCTCATGTACATAGGGAAGCCAATATGGTGGCTGATGTGCTGGCCAAGGAAAGCGCTACCACCCATGAGGCTTTCTTATTCACCCATACTCCCCTCCTCATGTTCGTTGGCTTTTGTTTTTTGATGTTATGGAACTAGGATGTAACCGTGGCTTTGCTTTTTAATAAAGTTTCTCTTACCAAAAAAGAAAATACCTGTCAATCCTGACCACAAGCACCGTCTTTGCAGCCTTCAGCCCCCACAGTAAGACTGGAAATTCTAACAATGAATCATGGATAACTGACCCTATATGATTTCATTGGGAATAAACAAGTAAAAGAATATGGAACATATAACACTCCAATCATCAAAGTTCAAACATGATGAACTAGTCGATACTTGCATAGAATTGAAGGATAATGGAGGTGACTGACAAACTCATCACTTCTGTAGTACATAGTTTGCCAACCTTATTTTCTGGATTGCTGCCAATTCTTGACAGCCCAGCCAACATTATTCGACACTATGTTTCACTAAAAAAACTAATTTGTATGTTACAATTTGAAGCCTAGTTACACTTTATTTCCTTTCCTTCGCTTTCTCTCTTTATACACACTACCGGCCACTTGCTCAATCACACTGTCTAGTGAGTCGGTCAGAAGTTTTGAACAAAAGCTTGGAACACTCTAGTCCCAAGTTGGAGGTCCAAGCTAATTAGAATTGGTTATGCTGAAAATAAAAATTAGAATGCGGATCATGAATCTGTTGAATCCAGTGCAGCCGCCCTGAGTATATCCAAGACCTTGCCTCCTCATCTTTAGTTTACCTCTAATTTGGCAAAAACTTCTCTTCAATATCTACAGTGAACACCTGGTTTTCTTGCTAAATGTGCTGATAACTACCACTGCCTCTGATCTCTACTGTTATCCAAGTCAACATCCCCAGTTGAGCTCAAAAAATCAAATGCCGCCGGTGGCTCCACATCACTACTATTACCAACAATATTCTTCCGACAGATGCAAGAAGATGGTAATTCATAGAAGTCAACTCGTCCCGCTCTCATCTCCTGTGGCTCCCCCATGAAATCCTTTTGGCATGATCTCACTTTTTTGGCAAATTTATGCCAATCCATCTGTTCCCGTGCCTTAAACAATGCATTAAGTTTCTTTAGATTTGGCTTGATTGTCCTCTTCGAGCCCATGTACAACCTTCAATTCCCAATGTGAAACCAAAAGGACTGAGTAACTGAACTAACAGAAGAAACAGAAATAACATACAGGAAATTGCACAAAAAATTGCAGTGTGAGAATAAGTAAAATTAACATTCAGCAGCAATATGGAAATATGCATCAACTAACAATCAATGAAAGCTTCGACCTTAAATGCATTATAAATTTGCAAACTTCAGTCTACATGGCCAGTTTCAATAATTTCACTCACCAGTCCACATAAAGTTCTTTCAAGCACTGAAAATCGTCAATTAATAAACTACTAGAACACAATATGCATGATTGAAACTGCGGAAAACTTGCAGTTTTAATGAGTTTACTAAAGGATACCTTGAAGGTACGATTCCTCCCTTGTGCCACACTCCCCAACTAGAATGATTTTCTATCTTAAGTATGCACCATTTCCTCTCTAGGATCCATTAAACTTAAGATGGATCAAAAGAAGTCAGCATGTTTTAAGCAGCTGGTTCCCCAGAATATTCAAGGCAACTAATTCTCCAGAATATTAAATGGTTTGAGTAAGGGATAATACAAAATGCATTAGTTTTCCAAAATCCAAACCTAGAAAGGCATTAGGGGGGAAAATCCAACCAATACCTGCTTTGTCAATTTTAAAATTATCATAATTTGCTTTAAGAAAGCAAATTAAAGTTTCCCTCAGAAGAAGAAGAACATTGATTTTTTTTTTTTTTTTTTTTTTTTTTTTTTTTTTTTTGGGGTGTCAAAGAGAACATTGATATTCATAAACTGCTGACCTCAACCCCTTAGTAGCACCCCATTGGCTACTTCTAACCTAGTGAGGAATGACAGTCCAATTAACTATTTGCGAGATAGCGCCTGAATCTATAGGCTATTGTTATGGGCTCAAGCTGTTGAGGCCTTATACCCATGTCAGGGCAAACTTATGTATATCAAGGAAAACCCACCTACACCTGACCTTAGGATCCTAAATCTGTGGCTGCTCATGATAAATGGATGAGAGAAAATTATGTTGTTAAAGTTGGTTGTGGAATAATGTTGAGCCCTCCATCGCTGCCAATGTAATGTTTCATACTTCAGCTAAGGAGTGTGAGAAGACTTCTACGAAAGCTACTCTCAAGGTAAGAACATCTCTCATACCTATGAATTGTATGAAAAGATTTTTCAGTTTTTTCAAAGGGAGACTTCAATGAAATCTTTTCTCGATTGAATTGGCTGGTCCGTAGCTCTTCCAAATCCTCAAATTCTTCCGCTAAGGAGAATTCTGCCTCTGTGGCTGGTCGTGGAAAACTTTCCCATGAGGTCGTGGACGGATTTGTGGTCATCAGTCGAGGTCCATTGAGCATGGAGGACAGTACGTAGCTTGAGAAGTCCAATCGCCAGATTACCTTTTATGGAAAACCTAATCACACTATTGATAAATGCTGGGGAAAGAATGATAAACCAGACTAGGCTTATGAATTGGCAAAAACAGGAATTATAGAGAACTCTTGTGACCCCACTGGCAACTTAACTAACTCTGAATCTGGTGGACAATCTACTAGTTTTACTGTTTTCCGTGAGGATTATGACATGCTTCTTAAGCGACTACAGCTGTACAGCAGCTTAAAACCAATTTGGCCTCTACTTCTACTACTACCTAATCTCATACAGGTAATACTGTGCTTACCACATCTACATCCAATCCGAGAATCCTTGATTCTGGTGCGCTTCATGCATATGACTGGTAAGTCTCATTTATTTTTATCATTGACCAAGTGTACTAATTCATCTCCTATTATTTTGGTTGACGGCTCCTCTATCTAAGTACTTAAACATGGAGCAGTCTCCCCTAAGACTTGCATGCAAAACCTTCTGTTCTATTTGTACCTAAAAGCCTTTGAACTTGCTTTCTGTTAGCAAACTTACCAAAGCCCATATCTGTTCCATCACCTTTTTTTCCTCTTATTGTGTTTTTCAAGGACTGGAGACGATGGGGATTGGTGGGAGGGCTTGAACAACATGGTCAATACTTAGCATCTGTGGGACCTTCTGCTGCACCTGCTGCCTCAACACATATCACACCACTTCATTGGGATTTCCATCTTAGTCATCCCTGCTTGTCCAAATTATAACTTACAGTTCTTGGTCGTCGGTTGATCTACTCACTCTATTCTATGTGAAGCATGCGAATTGAGAAAGCATCATAAGGCAACATTTCCAAACAGTAGTACACCCTGTAGCCCATCTTTTTTTAGTACATTCTGAAATTTGGGGTCCATGTCAAGCCAAAATTAGGTTACGTTTCGTTAATTTGTAAGTTTTTTGTATAATCGATCAGAATTTGTTTATGTTTTTCAAAGTTTTTATAATAAAATAAAGACCAAAGTTGATGCTTCTATTAAAATTTTCTGGTCTCATAATATGCCCTTGAATATAACTGAGACATTTGATTGTTGTTCATCTAAGGGCACGATACATCAAAAATAAATAAATAAATGAATGAGGCAGTTAAACATAAAAACAGGCATCTTTTTGGACATTACACGCTCTACTATGTTTTATATGAAAGTCCCAATGAACTATTGGTGTGAGCCGTGTAACACAATTCTTACTGCATGTTTTTTGATTTATTGCATGTCATCATCTAGTTCAGATTAACTTTCTCCACTTGCAACAAAATGTATTTCGAATTGAATGTTCATGAGTGCTGCTGTTACCTTCTTTAAGGATACTCCTTTACTCCTCTCATGATGATTTAATTATGCTTTTCCCTAACAGTGTACTTCAACTCTTGTGCTTCCCATTATTCCCATTGAGGATTATCCAGTAGTCATGTATCAAAGGTGAAACAAATTACAAGTTGGATAATTATTAGAGCCACCCCAGAGATTTCCCCAGCTGAAATTTTGTGGAAGGAGACCATGAAACATAAAGTGAAACTCTAAATCAATCACAGTTTC